>NW_015160865.1:659929-670430 GCF_001447785.1 Gekko japonicus | reverse complement strand
GCCGATGCCTCCGTCGCCTGGCTGGAGTGGCCGCGGGGGAGTCTGGAGTCGGGCGGCCGCTGGTGGGAGCCGCGGGTGCCCGGGCCGAGATTGGGGGGGCAAGGCGGGCGACAGAAGGCCGATGCCTCCGTCGCCCGGCCCTCTACAGAATCCACCCCCCAAACCTCCAGGTATTTCCCTCCTTAGAGCTGGCAACCCTACATTCCCCTCAGTGCCTGTTGGTAGGCAACTAAGCTTGGTCCTGTCACCTACTTTGGCCTTTGGGAGAAAACACATTGGGGCCAGTCCTGATAGGGTTGCCAACTCCAGATGGGAAATTCCTGGAGACTTGAGGGATGGAGCCTGAAGAGGGTGAGGTTTGAGGAGGGGTGGGACCTCAGACAGGTACACTGCCATAGACTCCACCCTCCAAACCAGTCAGTCTCACATAGGGAACCATTGTTGCCAATCTCCAGGTGAGGGCTGGAGAGCACTCAGTATTACAACTGCTCTGCAGAAGGGAGGGCAGAAGTCAGCTGAAGTCAAAGGGGCAGATAATGGTAGGTTGGTGGCTAGCTGGGAAGGAGATGGGGTTGCCAACTACATGCTGACAAATTCCTGGGGATTTGAGGGGTGGAGCCTGGAGAGGGTGGGGTTTGCAGAGGGGTGGGACCTCAGACAGGTAGAATGCCATAGACTCCACCCTCCAAACCAGCCATTTTGTCCTGGGTAACAATTGTTGCCAATCTCCAGGTGAGGGCTACAGATTACTCACAATTACAACTGCTCTTCAGGTAGCAGAGATCAGTTCCTCTGGAGAAAACAATGGACTCTGTCATTATACCCTGCTGAGGTCACCACAGCAAATTGACACTGTTTGCCCAAAGCCAGAGCACTGCCCCAGAGCCTCTTTCTAGATCCCGTTGTATTGCTTTCACAGCGGGCTTTACTGCTAGTGGAGTAATATATGGGAAGCCAACTCCACCTGTTTTTTCTGTAGAGATGGAGAGATTCTGAGGTGGCAGGGTGGTAAACTGCACGGCCAGCATAGGCGTAATCTTCGTGGGGGTGGTGGGGCGTCAGCCCCCGCCGAAATTTTCAATTTTCAGGAAGGTACTCAGCCTCCCCCGGGAGCCACCCTTGCTCCTAGCACAGCAATGCCTCTGGCCCAGCCCCAGCCCCCCCCGGGAAATTGGAAAGTCTACACCCTTGGCGGCCAGTGACCGGAAAGTGTGTTGGCTCTCTTCTAGCGGACACTCAGGATCGAGTTCCTTCAGCCAGGTCAGAAGGCTTTAGAAGTCAAACATGGATGGGACATGGCTGGCAATAAGGAAATTTTGCTTCCAGCAGCATCCAAGGAAGCCAAAGTGTTGGCCCTTGGACTATGGCTAAACCACCACCGCTGGCAGAAAGGGGATGCTGTCGTACAGTCAGCTTTTTCTCATCAAGTGGGTGGAGAAAAATGAATGGGACAAAACTGGGACCCACAAGCCTTTGGGGATGGGCGTTGGCTCAGTGGAAGAGCCTCTGCTTTGCACGCAGAAGGTCACGGGTTCAATCCCCAGTATCTCAAATTAAAAGGACCAGGCAGTGGATGATATGAAAGATCTCGACTTGAGACCCTGGAGAGCCGCTGCCAGCTTGAATAGACAAGAAGAAGAAGAGAAGAAGAGATGGGATTTATACCCCGCTCTTCACTACCCAAAGGTGTCTCAAAGTGGCTTATAATCTCCTTTTCCCTTCCCCTCCCCACAACAGACACCCTGTGAGGTGGGTGGGGCTGAGAGCTTGTGACAGAAACTGCTCTCTTTCAAGAACACCTCTTATCAGAACTATGAGTTGCCCAAGGTTATCCAGCCAGGTGCAAGTGAAGGAGCGGGGAATCAAACCCGGTTCTCCCAGATTAGAGTCCGCGCACTTAACCACCACACCAAACTGACAACACCGACTCTGATGGACCCACAGTTTGATTCACTATAAAGCAGCTTCATGCACGTTCCTGTGTGTTCAGCCTTGCGTATTTGCTCATTGCAAAGCCTCTGTATCCACCAAGAGGACTTTGTGTCACAGGTGTTTTGGGAATACTGTGACTCTCAGATAAGCACAGACCCCATTCTGATTGGGAAGGTGGCGCAGAAGGAGAAGGGGCTTCATTTTCACATCCTGAAACGGCTTTGGGAATCCACGAGCTGTACCCCTCAGGGTTATGTACATTTCACAGGGAAACAGACCGTGGCTCCTAGGGGCCCTTTCAAGTTGGGGGTGGGTCCTGGTGCTCCTTCTCCTCCTGTGTTGCAGTCATGATCAGAATTGGGTCCTCAGATATCCAAGAGGTAGGGTTGCCAGGTCCCCTCATCCATCCGGTGGGGGGGATGTGGGGGTGCCCTGGGAGTGGGTGGGGACTTCATGTGACATAATGATGTCACCCGGAAGTGATGTCATCATGCCAGTGATGCCTGGGGTGCTGCTCTGGTTCTTGGTTGAAACTCTTTGGTAAATTCGCCCTCAAACCATAGAGTTTTGCCCAAAAACCAGAGCGTCCCCACATGACATCCCCGTCAGGATGAAATCACTTCCGGGTGACGTCATTGCATTAGGGATGACACACAATGAAGCCGCTGTTTAGGGGTGGGGGTTCCCTCATTAGCCAGCTGGCCCATGGTGGGGAGAAGCTCCCCAAAGCAGGGGATCCCCCACTTGGACCCGGGGGCTGGAGTCCCTTCATCAGATACAAGATATGACGTCTTCTCATTTACCCATCTTCTCGTGAAGGGATTTGGAGGGTCTTATCTAGATTATAGGTACTTTGAAACTTTACCGCCACTCAGGTTTGTAAGGTAGCCCAAATTCTCCTGGGGGATTTGCCTAAAAACACAGGAGGCCGAACTACTGATCCAGTTGGCGTCCACCTTCAGTGGTAACAGGACATCGGAAAGCACTCCAATTCATTTTGGGTTTTCTTTTTAAAGGTCAGGTGCCCTCTCTCACATTTAGAAAGTCAATAGCTCTCGGGTTCTGACGGTCAGCTCGAAGAAGTTCCTGTGCCCCTTTAGGAAAAGGGTTCTAGAAGTGCCTTTCTATGAGATGGAGAAGGCATGACTATAAATTAGAGCAGCTTCAAATGATCAGAGTTTGGAAACATAACTCTGTGACCAGACGGAAATGAGTACCTTGTGAACTATGCAGACCGAAGCAGTGGGCTTTCGCGGTCTAACTGATTGCCAGCAATAGAAAATTGTGGTTCAAGCATTCTAGGACCTTCTTGGTGTTTTGATGTAGTGGTTAAGTGCGCAGGCTCTCATCTGGGAGAAGCAGGTTAGATTCCACACTCATAAGAAGAACATAAGAGAACACAGGGCTTTTTTTGTAGAAAAAGCCCAGCAGGAACTCATTAGCATAGTAGGCCATACCCAACAGCAGGAACTCATTAGCATATTAGGCCACACCCTGACAGCACAGCTCATTCGCATATTAGGCCACACCCCCATGTTACCAGAAGTGTGGTCATCCAGCCACACCTACCTTTTGCTTCTTATTCTCTTTATCTTGTTTGTTGTCAAAACCCAGGGCTTTTTGCATGTTAGGCCACACACCCCTAATTGTAGCCAATCCTAATGTGTTTCTGTTGTTGGGTGTGGCCTATTATGCTAATGAGTTCCTGCTGGGCGTGGCCAACTTGGGAGCCAGCCGGAACTCTGTTCCTGTGCGTTCCTGCCCAAAAATAGCCCTGAGAGAACATAAGAGAAGCCATGTTGGATCAGACCAATGGCCCAACACTCTGTGTCACAGTGGCCAAAACCCAGGTGCCATCAGGAGGTCCACCACATGCAGCTGTTGGCTGACCTTGGGCAAGACATAGTTCTGTCAGAACTGTTCTTTCAAGGGCAGTTCTCGAAAGAGCTCTCTCAGCCCCACCTACCTCTCAGGGTTTCTGTTGTGGGGAGGGGAAGGGAAAGGAGTTTGTAAGCCACTCTGAGAGTCAGAGTGAACAGCAGGGTATAAATCCAATCTTTTCTTCTTTTTCTTCTTGTCTGCTATGGGCTCTCTTTCTCCCTTTCCAGTGGAGCCACTAGCAAAGGATGAGCAGATGTTCCTTATATTGTTTCTTTTTCGTTTCTATTTTTGTCTATGGTTCCGTTCCTCTGCTTTCCGATGTTGGTTTTGGAGATGCATTTGCATTGTGTACATACATTCTATGGGTTTGTATACACAATTTGTACTATATTTATATACACAACCCATGCCATTTATACATATAATATACTATAAACTTGATTTATGGAGGTGCTGTATTGAAAATGCACACATTTCATGGGGGGGAAACAGATTCATGGCACAGAAACAGAAAAAGACACGATAATAATAATAATTTTTAAAAATTTAAATCCCATGGGTATTCTTTGCAGAAAGGAGACACAAAACTGAAACGAGGATCCGGTGTCTAAGAAATTTAGAAATATCCACAGGGGAATCATTTGCTTACCCTTCCAGATATATAGCTTTCAGTGTTCCATGTGCTCCCTTACCGTGCTTGGATCCCTCAAGACTTTTAGCCTCAGATGAGTGAATCCCTGCTGCCAAAGTATCTGGCCAAGCAGTACTCTCCATTCTGGCCTGTCAAATACAGTCCCACCTGCTTCTTTTCCAGCCAAGGACATTCAACCAGGGGTCATTTCCTGCAGGAGGGCACAGAAGCGGAGCTCCAGCAGTAAAGAGCCCAGGGGGCGGGCACATACAATAAGCCTCACCCCCTGCTTTTTCTCTCCCTCCTTCTCTCCCTCCTTCTTTCCTTCTATTTCTTTCCTTCTTTTTCTTTCATTCTTTCCCTCCTTTTTCCCTTCTTTCTTTCCCTCCTTCTTTTCCTCTTTCCTTCCTTATTTCCATCTCTCCCTCTTTCTTTCATTCTTCCTTTCTCTCTCTCTCTTTCTGCACAGATCTGTGTGAGGACAGATCTGTGCATCCCCCGCCTACCCGCCAGCAATCCAAAACAGTCTAGTGCCACCTTTAAGACCAAGTTTTATTCAAGTACAAGCTCTCCCTCCTCTGCCAGGGCAGATCTGCCCGTTCCACCCCCCCCCCGCAATAGCTAGCAATCTAAAACAGTCCAGTGCAGCCGCAGCGGTGGGTCTTGCCTTCTGACACACTTCCGGTGATGTCAGGGGGTGTGGCATATGCAAATAAGTTATGCTAATGAGCTCCTGCACCTCTTTTTCTACGAAATGACCCCTGCATTCATCCATTGCTCTGACTTGGTTGGCCCAGGCTAGCCCTCTCTTGTCAGATCTCAGAAACTTAGCAGGGTCAGCCGTGGTCAATATTTGGATGGGAAACCACCAAGGAAGTCCAGGGTTGCTATGAAGAGGCAGGCAACAGCAAACCACCTCTGAAGGTCTCGTGACTTTGACGGCTGTGAATCGATGGCACTTTCTACCACCATGGTCACTCATTATCTCCCGTGAACCAACTGGATGAGCTCCACTCGGTCCAACCAAACCAGGAACATAGAAAACAGAGTTGTTAGTGGAAATTATGGCATATCTCTAAAACATAAATTAGTGCCCTGACCTGAATAGCCCAGGCAGTCCCGAACTCCTCAGATCTCGGGAGCTAAGCAAGGCGTCGACTCTGGCAAGTACTTGGATGGGAGACCTCCTTGGAATACCAGAGGTGAGAGGTGGGGGCAGGCTTTATTCAGCCACCTCTCTGAATATCCTCCAGGTCCCCAGTAGGGGTCAGTCACCAGAGGTCGCCATAACTCCGGAATCACTATGACTTCCATGTGCACACACACACACATGTGAAAAATACAAAAAAATACCACCCCCAAATATAAACCAGTGACAAATTGGAGATGGTTGAATTCCAACCATTGGCTTGTTGACACTGGAGATGGTTGAATTCCAACCATTGCTTTAGATCACGATGTCTGGTTCATCAGTGTTTATAGCACACCTGTGAATTTGCAAATATGGTTGGTTTTGCTTCTTTTATATTCCATATGCTGTGATTGTAAGTGGTTTCAGGATGCTTTATTTTCAGTGCGGTAGTTGGTGATTCTTTAGTTTCTTGAACATTTGAAGCTTCCTCATACTGAGTGGGACCACTGATATATAAAGGATGCGGTCACACGGAGCATTAGGCACGCTAGAGAGATGGAAGATAGGCGGATTTTCCGGGCGCGATCTCACCACCACATCTGGGAAGTGTAGAGCTCCCGTGGCTTACCCGAGGCTTCACTCCGAAGATGAGTGGTAAAAAATTAGTACCTCGGAGGTACTAGTTTCCGGAAACCGCGGGGCAAGGGCGGGCGCGTGATCACGTTTCTGGTGGAATCCCATGGAATCCAGCGCTTGCCCATGTCCCCTCGCAAAAAGGTTTGTGTTTTTTTTCAAGTGTCCTCGGGATGTGCACAAGCACCCAACGGGGCATGCGCACACATCGGTGTACAGGGAAAAAACCCACCCGTTTGCCATGGCGTGCCGCTTCTTTGCCGCGCCGCAGGATTGTGGTGTGATCGGCACCTCCCCCCTACCACGGGACCTCCACGGGACCTCCAAGGGATGTCTGCTCGTGCAACTGCGCGTTACTTTGCCCCGGGGCAAACAGCCACGCTTCCTCCCCGCATTTTCCTGCCCGTGTGACCGCAGCCAAAGATCAGTATTGTTTACTCTGACTGGCAGTGACTTACCAGCGTCTCCTGTAGAGATCTTTCACATGACTTCTTCCCTGAGGAGGAGGAGGAGATTGGATTTATACCCCGCTCTTCACTTGGAGTCTCAGAGCGGCTTACAAACTCCTTTCCCTTCCCCTCCCCACAACTGACACCCTGTGAGGTGGGTGGGGCTGAGAGAACTCTGACACAAACTGCTCTTTTTCAAGGACAGCTGTGCCAGAGCTTGTGACTGACCCAAGGTCACATCAGCAGGTGTGAGTGGAGGAGTGGGGAATCAAACCCGGTTCTCCCAGATTAGAGTCCGCACACTTAACCACTACACCAAACTTCCCTGAGTCTTTCAGCTGGAGATGGCTGGGACAGAACTTGGGACCTTCTGCACGCAAATCAGATGTTCTACCGCTAAGTTAAATGCCTGTTTTGTGACAGGTACTATCTTGGGATACTTCTGTTGTGCCCAATGTAACCAGTCCATGGCTTTTGCTTTAGGAATTGTTCTAAGGAACAGAGTGGCATACTCTTTTCGTTGGTCAGATGGAGCCTTTCTTCTCCCTCTTTGGTGAGAGCCAGTTTGGTGCAGTGGTTAGAAGCACGGACTCTAATCTGAGAGGAGCAGGTTTGATTCCCTGCTCCTCCACATACCGCTGGTGGTGTGATCTTGGGTCAGTGACAAGTTCTTTCAGAGCTGTTCTCTTATGTGTAGTTCTCCAAAGAGCTCTCTCAGCCCCACCTACCTCATGAAAGGTGTCTGTTGTGGGGAGGGGAAGGGAAAGGAGTTTGTAAGCCACTCTGAGACTCCGAGTGAAGGGCGAGGTATAAATCTTCCTCCTCCTCCTCCTCCTTCTTCTGTGGAAAAAATGGTAGGATCCAGTCCTTTGTTTCTGTTACCCCATTTTAAGCCATGTTACCCCATTTTAAGCGTTCCGTGCGCCTCGGTGTTTAGTCATGCCGGCCACATGACCATGGAAACGTCTTCGGACAGCGCTGGCTCTTTGGCTTTGAAACGGAGATGAGCGCCGCAACCCTAGAGTCGGACTCGACTGGCTTTCGAGCAAGGGAAACCTTTACCTTTCCTGTGCATACACAATCTGATGCCGTTTCTGTGCCGCGTGTAGGTACTTGACAGACAAACAGTGTTGATAAATGCGCACCTTTTTAATGGGGGAAAGTTTGTTATAGAAAAAGCGTAAACAATCTAATGATTAAAAACGCGTGGTTCTTTCGCCGCTAGGAAAAAGTCAATTTCAATGTTTTATAAGGCCTGGAAAGATGTAAAGCTCACTTGTTAAGCCTTTCCATCAGAAACTCAAAAGCAATTAAGTCTTCCTGGATTATTAACCTTGGGTCTAAATAAAGATGTGGATTGGCTGGAGGCAAGACAGGGTTGCCAGCCTCCAGGTGGGGCCTGGAGATCTCCCACTATAATAGCCGCTCTCCAGACAATAAAGTGTTTCCCTGGAGAAAATGGCTGCTTTGGTGGACTCTATGGCATTATACCCCAATGAGGTCTCTCCCCTCCTCAAACCCCATTCTCCACAGGTTTCACCCTTCCGAAATCTCCAGGAATTTCTTGTCCCGATGTTGGCAACCCTAGCAGTGCAATGTGAAATACTTGCCATCATCCTGTTTGTTATTGTGAGAGCCAGTTTGGTGTAGTGGTTAAGTGTGCGGACTCTAATCTGGGAGAACCGGGTTTGATTCCCCACTCCTCCACTTGCTGCTGCTGGATGACCTTGGGCAAGCCGTAGTTCTGGCACAGCTGTCCTTGTAAAAGAGCAGTTTCTGTCAGAGCTCTCTCAGCCCCACCCACCTCACAGGGTGTCATTGTGGGGAGGGGAAGGGAAAGGAGTTTGTAAGCCGCTCTGAGACTCCAAGTGAAGGGCGGGGTATAAATCCAATCTCTTCTTCTCTCTTCTTCTTCATTTCGATACTTTGTGACACTGGAATAGAACTCGAAAGTTGCAAAATTCATTCTCATCCATATCCTCAGTGCTGCTGGCAAGGGTATATGAGGGAGCCACATGGGCAAGACCTATAAAACAGCTGACATTGCCCATACATGGGAAAGAACCACAACATCGTTCCTTCCAACACATTCCCACAGCAGTGTGGGTCACACCACAGGGAAGCCGTTCCCACACTGCTGTGGGTACCTAAGAATTGGCAGGGTGTCATGCGAACGTCTCGAGATGGGGTTCCTTTTTCCAGTTCTCTCCTTACGCATAAGTTTCTCACCAATGACAGGAGATGTTCATATTATTAAAACTATTATTGTCCCCCAAAACATTGCATGACGTGGCACTGACTTGGAGTAAACCGCTCCTTGCAAAACCATGCTGGGCGAGGAGACGAAATTTTCGGACCATTCGTGTTGTTTTTCCCGCAGCTGCAAAAATAAGTTGGGAAAACACAGGAAGCATCCGGGGGGCAAGACCTTTTAAATTGAGATGGTCGTTAGGAGTTGTAGTTTTGCAAGCCGAGGAGTTCCCAATCTGTGAACCAATTGTGCCAATAATCAAACAATTTCTTCCCCGGGAACATGTGCCTGTTTTTTAAACTAAGTTATCATTTCAGAAAATGGAAAGAAATCATGGGGAGAATATAGCTTTTGATATACCAGTGCATATATGCCATGCTTTTTTTCCCCTAGTCAACACCTTGGAGTATCCATATATTTATTTCTTTAAAACTTTTCTATCTGGCCTTGTCTCCTTCATACTGGAGGTGACAACAGCCAGTGTCGAGGACACAAAGCATAACAGCCCGATGAAGACTCAGATTAACAACTTTAAAAGAAAAACACATCCAGCACTGAGGAAGATGTGGGGTCAACTCTTTGCCATATACATTATGGAGCATGGCTCTGTATTCATACTGTTCTTGTCGCCCCCCCCCCCCCCATCCCTTACTGGAGTTTGAAGTACCCGGAGGCAGAACAATTTTGATCAGGAGAATGGCAGGGAGAAAGCATTTAACCTCATTCCTTTGTCAACTCAAGAGAAGAAGAAGAGGAGGAGGAGGAGATTGGATTTATACCCCACCCTTCACTCGGCATCTCAGAGCGGCTTACAAACCCCTTTCCCTTCCCCTCCCCACAACAGACACCCTGTGAGGTAGGCAGGGCTGAGAGAGCTCTTTCCAGAGCTGTTCTTGAGAGAACAGTTCTGACAGAACCAATGCTCCCTCTAAGCTGTGGAGTCCTGTGGGCAAAAATCCTACTTTGTGAGCTACTGGCATTAAAGTTGGGAGCGAGCGATGTGGCTGCCGCATCAGTTAGTTTGCTCTGGAGCCAACCTTCCTGAGCTAAGATAAAAACGTGCGAGCCGGAGGCCAAAAAGCTGTGAGCTAGCGCACACTGACTCAGCTTAGAGGGAACACTGGACAGAACTATGGCTTGCCCAAGGTCATCCAGCAGCTGCAAGTGGAGAAGTGGAGAATTAAACCTGGTTCTCCCAGATTAGAGTCCACACACTTAACCAATACACCCAACTCAATGGCCTCAATCCATATCAACACCTCTGTAGGTGCTTGTGGGGGGGGTAGGTTACATATCCAGAGTTCCAAATTTGGAATTCCAGCAACACAGTTCGTTTAATCCCCAGAAGAGCAGTGTGGTGAAGGGTCAGGCGACTGCAAAACTGTATTTCTTTCCTACAACAGGAGAACTCAGCTAATGAAAATGATATGCAGTAAATTCAGGACTAAGTAAAGGAAACGCTTTGCAAAATATGGAATTAACTTATGGCATTCACTATTGCAAGAGGTGACACTGGCCACCAGCTTTGGCAAGGGATGATTGTTTAAAAATATGACATAGATTCATGTAGGGCTGCACCCCCCCCCCCCCCG
>NW_015160865.1:657511-659910 GCF_001447785.1 Gekko japonicus | reverse complement strand
AGTCTCCTGGTTTTGGGCGCTCCTCTCCCCCCATCACCCCCTCTTAGTGGAAGGAACCTCGAATTTATTGTGATGTGCCTATGAAAACCGGAAGTGATGTAGGCATGTTGGGGGGACGCTCTGGTTTTGGGGCTAAACTCTATGATTTGAAGTGAAATCTACCATAGAGTTTTGGGCCAAAACCAGTGCTCTCCCCCCAAATGTGTCTGATGTTCCTTCATCACTTCTGGTTTACATAGCACATTTTGATGCTCCTCCCCGCTCTCAGAAAGTCCCTCCCCCACCAGCGCAACCTGGGAACCCTAGATTCATGGCTTATCAGTGGCTACTAGCTATGACACTAAATGTGTAGGGCCTAGGGTTGCCAAGTCAATTTTTCTTACCGGCAGGGGAGCCTCTCCGGGAGCCGTCCTTCGATGTGCATGCGCGCCGCCAGCACGTCACCGGACGTGACGCGCAACATCGATCACGTTGAAGACGTGGCCCCAATCATCGGAGGGAAAACCATAGAGTTTAAAATATGTAATCAGCTGTAATTCTAGGAGATCTCCACACCCCACCCCATCGTCGGAGGGAAAACGATAGAGTTCCCCCCGGGGCCCGATTCCGCAGCGGCGGGAATCGGGCCTCCGAAGCGGGGGGTTACCCGCCTCCTGCCCCCACTTGGCAGCCCTAGTGGGGCCTTCTTCTGTTCCAACCACCTTCAAGTCTCCCTGGCATTATTGTCATTTTCAGTGACTCCTGTCTTATGCATACTGAATACAATTTCCATATTCAGATGGCCTTTGCTCTTCAACAGTCGATGTCAGTAAACCCTCAGACAGATATATGTACACTGTCCATGAAGCTGAATGTCGACGTACCTTGAGATGTTACATGGGACCATAGAACTAGGCTTGCCAAGTCCCCCTGGGGGGGCGGGGAAACCCCCGCCCCAGAGGCCCGTTACCCGCCGGCGGCAGATCGGGCCCCGGGGGAACCCCACCCCCCCAAGGCACGTAACGTGCCCGGCATCAGCACGTCACCCAGAAGTGACGCAGTCATGCCGGGTGTGCCGGGGGTGGGGCCGCGGTCATCCGAGGGAAAACGCAACAGAGCTGGAGTCCCCCGCTGTACATACAGTGGGGACTTGGCAACCCTACATAGAACCATAGAGCTGGAAGGGACCTCCAGGGAGACTTCACTTGTGTCTTAAGAGTAGGGTTTTTAATCTAACTTCTCTGCGCAGGGATATGTTTTCCTGATGTCAGCAGGATGTGTGTGGGCATCTAGCCCCCCAATATGGGCCATTCTATATATTACATGGCGCTGCGGTGGCTCAAGTGGTTAAGACGCTGAACTGCAGGCTGTGGAAGGTCAGTAGTTCGGCAGTTCGAAACCCGAGTGTGCCGCATGACGGAGTGAGCTCCCGTCTCTGGTTCCAGCTCCTGCCAACCTAGCAGTTCGAAAGGAAGAAACTGCAAGTAGATAAATAGGTACCACTTCGGTGGGAAGGGAACAGCGTTCCGTGCACCTTTGTGTTTAGTTATGCCGGCCACATGACCACGGAAACGTCTTCGGACAGCGCTGGCTCTTCGGCTTTGAAATGGATATGAGCACCGCAACCCTAGAGTCGGATTCGACTGGCTTTCGAGCAAGGGAACCTTTGCCTTTACCTTATATATTACATATTTGAGGTATAGATAGAGGTGCCAGCTCTGAGTTGGGAAATTCCTGGAGACCTGGAGGTGGAGCCTGGGGAGGGACCTCAGCAGGGTATATTGCCACGGCGTCTGCCCTCCAAAGTGGCCCTTTTCTTCAGGGGGGCTGATCTCGGTCACCTGAAGATCAGCTGTAATTCTAGGAGATCTCCAGACCCCACCTGAAGGATGCCAACCTGAGGCAGGGACCCAAGGGTTGTGAAACGCCAATTTAAGGAAGTAAAATTGTCACTGCTTTGTGGCAAAGATATGCACCATGCAGGTACGCTCACGCGACAAGTCAGTCCCTTCTCAAGACTTCACAGCTGTTCCGTAATGCTTGAAACAGGTTTTGTGGAGCTTCATTGAGCAGAAACCAGAAGGGAAGGGTGGGAAGAAACAAAGGAGAACGGAGAAGAGAATGAGTGGAAAGGTGGGAAAGGAAAGAAGAAAGGAAAGAGGAAAGAGTAGAGAAGGGAGATAAAGAGAAAAGGGAGAAGGAAGAAGAACTTTTCTCAACCCTGAGGAGTCTCAAAGCAGTTCACAATCACCTTCCCTTCCTCTCCCCATAACAGGCACCTTTTGAGGTAGCTGGGGCTGAGAGAGTTCTAGAAAAACTGTGGTGGAAGGAAGGAAGGAAGGAAGGAAGGAAGGAAGGAAGGAAGGAAGGAAGGAAGGAAGGAAGGAAGGAAGGAAGGAAAGCTAAGAGGGGGAGAAATA
>NW_015160865.1:652011-657487 GCF_001447785.1 Gekko japonicus | reverse complement strand
AAGAAAGAAAGAAAGAAAGAAAGAAAGAAAGAAAGAAAGAAAGAAAGAAAGAAAGAAAGAAAGAAAGAAAGAAAGAAAGAAAGAAAGAAATTGGAGACATCCCTTACCCTGTCATTATTTTGCCGGAGCAAAATACAGTGTTAGACATAATTCCTGCCTTTCAAGGAGGAATAAAACCCATTACTTATGCAGCAAATGTTTTTAATGTAACAAAGAGAGGGAATAAAAACGCCTCACAACAGTTTTATTAAAAACAAATTCCCACAGTAAATACATATCCACTCTGATTCCATGGCGAAACAGCCCAAGACATCCCTGTTAAGTGCTATGGGAAGTACTTATAAATTACTCGAAATAAAAAACATTGTTGCCTGGACATCAGGGTAGAAATGCTGCAGTTTGTAATAAATTAACACAGAACTTCACTTCCCCTCGCCTAACAAAGCGACCGTTTGTCTGAATAACCCACATTCAGCCGTGAGTTATATTTTCACAACTGCAACGGCATTCATTTGCAAATCATTCCACAGTTTTAATGTGAGCGTTTTAAATACCTTAAGAACTAATAAATAAAGCCAAGTAGAGCAAACAGTGGTCTCTGCCTAAAACCCGGCCTAATTTGTGTGGGTCTCCCCCCCCTTTCCCCCCCTTCTTTCTGCTCTCTCTCTTTCAAAGTAATTTTATACATGTCTAAAGTTTCTTCAAAGTATGTTTTGTGCTTCTTTTCAGAATGCTCTTTTCCCACTTTCTTTCCCCAGCTAGGTCATTTTCATATTTTTCCTATAACTGGAAAGATTTAAGAAGTTTAGATTTTGTTCTACAAGGTTCCCCCCCCCCTTTCGTTCCCTAATTCAAGGAGGTCAAATCTGTAACTGTTTCTAAGTGGGTCTGTTTCTATTGCAGCTAACAATTTGTTCATTGAGGCATAAAAGGTTGGATGTCTCTCTCTCTCTCTCTCTCTTTTTAGATTCTTAAACATCCGCAAAACAAAGCTTCAAAGAAATTTGATTTTCTCTTCCCTCAGCCGTCCCTTAAATTCTGAGACTCTCTCACCTGAGATGGGGTCCCTTTGTGAATTAAAATAGAGCACATTTCACTTCTGAGAGGTTACTGAAAATACATTTTTAATGGCTAGAAAGACTGAGGGACACGCCCCTTTGGGAATCTGTGACTGGATCTCCCAATGTATATTCTAGCTGCAAAAACTGGTCCAGGGTGGATTGGGGGCAGGGGAAAAGGGGGAAAAAATTATTTCCTTGCCAATGCCATTTTCCCAACTGAAAGTGCCTCCCCCCCCCCATAATGCTTTGAGAAGAAGAAGAAAAATCCATGTATAATATGGGTAATCTTCCTTTTCCTTTAAACACAATAGAGAATCATTTTAGAGGATTAACTTCTTATGGGGTACCCGGATGCTTTTTTCACACCCTGTCCTCTGATCCAAACAAGCTTTACTGGTCCCCCTTCCTCAAATACGAAACTAGCTTATGAACCCCGGGCTGGTTCTCCAACCAAGCTGGCTTGAACCCACCCGGAGTTATAGGGATCAGAAGTTCCTGGAGATTTATGGGCAGGACCTGGGGAGGGCAGGTTTTGGGGACTAGAGGGACCACAGTGGCATATAGTAACATAAAGCCTATAAAGAGACATTTCCTTTGGGGGAACTGTCCTCTGTCGCCTGGAGATCAGTAGTAATTCCAGGAGATCTCCAGGCCCTACCTGGAATTTGGCAACTCTATGGCTCAGGAGGAGGTGGATGTACCCTCCTTTGAACCAGTCCTACCCACCATAAATAATGTTCTGAGGGTAGCTGTGTTGGTCTGAAGTGAAACAGCTGGATTTGAATCCAGCAGCACCTCAGAGTCCAACGAGAGTTTCAGGGTATGGTTTTTCGAGAGTCCGATCTCCCTTTCTCAGACACAATAAGTAACAATCTCTTTTCAAAACCATCTTCACACACATACACATCATGGCGGGGTCTCTTTAGACTAGCAGCATGTTCAGATCCAGGTGGGCAGCCATGTTGGTCTGAAGCCGTAGAACAAATTAAAAGTCCGGTGGCACCTCAAAGACCAACAAAGGTTTATTCAAGGCAGAGGTCATTTCGGGGGGGGGGAAACGCGGGGGAACGCAGTTCCCTCGGGTGATGTGCAGGGGGCGGGGCACATGACGAAGCCCCGCCCCCTGCTTCCGGCCACCCCGCTTCCAGCCCTCATTCAGCCAGGAGGAGGCAGGAGGAGCCTTCGCGGGGCTTCCTTGCACTCCCGCCAGCCTTGCAGGTCCACCGCCGGGCCCCTCATGGGGCTCGGCAGTGGAGCTGCAAGGCCGGCGGTGGCGGCCGGGACCATTGGGGGCGGGGTGTGTGGCCTTATGACACACTTCCGGTGATGTCAGGGGGTGTGGCCTTATGACACATGTCCGGTGATGTCAGGGGGTGTGGCATATGCTAATGAGTTATGCTAATGAGTTCCCCTAGCTCTTTTTCTACTAAATGACCCCTGATTCAAGGTATGAGCTTTCGTGTGCAAGGCACACTTTTTTAAATACCTTGGAATGGTGTGTAAGGTTCAGACTTATAGACAGGGAGATTAACATGTAACATGATGGTGTTTAAGATATGCAGAGTCCAAAATAACAAGCGAAGCACATTTAGCTTAACTCTCTGCCACTTGAACTTTTCCTGACTCCTGCTTAGTTGGCATTCTGGCACCAGAAGGAGGAGGAGATTGGATTTATGCCCCACCCTTCACTCAGAGTCTCCGAGCAGCTTAAAGTCCTTTCCCCTCCCCACAACCAGCACCCTGTGAGGTAGGTGGGGCAGAGAGAGCTCTTTCGAGGACTGCTCTTGAGAGAACAGCTCTGAGAGAACTTGTGACTGACCCAAGGTCACACCAGCAGCTGCATGTGGAGGAGTGGGGAATCAAACCCACATCTCCCAGATTAGAGTCTGCGCTCCGTCCTAACCACTACACCAAACTGGCTCACAAACGCCATGTATGTCTGAGAGCAACATGACTTTCAGTTGGGCTTGTTTGGACCACTTCGGCCTTTGTCGTTTTGGGGAGCGACTGAAGGGGTTGTAGTTAAGTCATCTGGGGTTTGGACACAGTTAAATCTAGATAAGAGGAAGGCCAGTCAAAGGCATTTCTTACCACTATCAGATCTAGCAATAATGATGTTGGTTTTCAGGAGATGCTGATGGGTTTTGTGTATGTGTGTGTATGTGTATGTGTGTGTGTGGGGGGACTATGTTCCACTTTGGTGTCAACTTTATTTATTTAATGTTTTTTTCTGTTAAGAACAAACAAACACCTCTCAGTCAGACACCCAGATTATGACAAAAAGTTATTACTATACGCAATAGTGAATGTAAAACCCAATGTAACCAACAATATAATAATAAAAAGCATTACCGAGCAGATTAATAATCTCAAATCAGTTCAGCTGCCTTTAATTTTCACCAGTACTCTTCCACTCATTTCATTTTGCTCTGTATCATTGTTTTCCAGAGTTCATATTCTTACTCCTCCATTACCTTTAAAAGGTAAAAAGGTAAAGGTAAACCTTTACTGACACATAAATTGAGTTTGCATAGGCCACTAGGACTTCTGTTTTTCTTCCAAGGAAGGAAGGAAGGAAGGAAGGAAGGAAGGAAGGAAGGAAGGAAGGAAGGAAGGAAGGAAGGAAGGAAGGGCTAATACATAAATCAGTAGAAGAGTTGGATTTATACATACCCTGCCCTTCACTGAGTCTCAGAGCAGCTTACAATCACCTTCCCTTCCTCTCCTCACAACAGACCCCCTGTGAGGCAGGTGGGGCTGAGAGGGCTCTGAGAAAACTGCTCTTGAGAGAACAGCTCTGAGAGAACTTGTGACTGGCCCAAGGTCACCCAGCTGGCTGCATGTGGAGGAGTGGGGAACCTTAGCCAATGGGGGGTATTAGCCAATGGGCAACATGAGTAGTTGTCCTGGGTGCAATGGTTGGGGGCCCTAATTGCCTGCAGCCCCACACTTGCAAAGGGGGGGGAGAAGAAGAGAAGAGCATCTAGCCAACTAGATGGTGCTGGATGCTGGACACACACATGTCCAAACTGCATGGTGCAAGATGAGAGCAATGTGCACCTTCCTTTTGTGTGGGTGTGAGAGAGCAGTGTGAGAGTAGAAACAGAGAAAATTGTCTCAAATAGTAGCATTCTGTTTCAAAGGAAAGGGTCAGATAGCAGGACAGAAAGGATGCTCTATGTATTCTGACATCTCTATCTGTCTAAACTCTTGGGTGCCATCTCGCAAGTCTGAGACAGGAGACGGTGCAAAGTCCTCCGATTCTAACAAGATCTACCCCCAAATTTCCAGAGATGTCCCAACCCGGAGTCGGCAACCCTATCTTCAAGAGACATAGCAAGCTTGCGTATGTAGGTATGTAGGAAGGAGGCGCATTTGGGCTCACAAAGGTGTTCAGCAATTTCATTTCTCATGGTATGCGAAGAGTTCTCTCACGTCATACGCCGAGTTGGGATTACCGACATAAAATGTATGTGTTTGTAACTTAAAACCCTCTTTTCACAAAAGGGTTAGTATGTAAATCCTGCTTTAAAGGACTCCATGGCAAAACTGAAACGTCCGAATATTACCGTCCCTTCCGACTCAGAGTCTAGCATCAACAGCTTGGTTGTCGGTAACATTTTAAAGAAAACTTCTGCGGAGGGATTTGAATGCTTACCTCTGTCCAGAAGGGAGAATGGAGAGAAAGGAGGAAAACGTCCAAGAGCCACAGAGCTGGGATTGAGCACGAGTCTGTTGGGGGTGGGGGGGAAGTTATTTTAAATCATTCATAATCTTGTTTTCTCAGCTTGTGCACAGACAGGCTCTTCTGGTCCGTTTGATGGCTTGAACTAAATTTAATGGCATAAACAAACACAGTCATACACTTGTGTTTCGGTCGTACAGACTGGCACTGCTTTCGCTCCGGGCTTCTTAAAGTTTGCCAAGAGTTTCCCCCAAATTGGGGGGGGGGGGACTAAAAGAACCCAAACCAAAACAAATTTCAGGTCTTCTTAAGTGTAGTGATATCTTAGTAGCTCCGGGCTATTTCTGCTTCTAGTCAAGTTTCAAGTTTCATTACAAGATCGGTAATAATAAGGATAAAGATTTTTAATAATAATAATAGTAATACATTAGTAAATAAAGAATAAAATAATAAAATAAAGAATAAAAGAAATCAACCCTGACTGTTCCCTGGAAGGCCAGATAATGAAACTGAAGCTCAAATACTTTGGCCACCCAATGAGAAGGGAGCACTCACTGGAGAAGACCCTGATGCTGGGAAAGATTGAAGGTCAAAGAAGACGGGGACGGCAAAGGATGAGATGGTTAGACAGTGTCATCGACGCAACGAACATGAAATTGAGCAAACTTCAGAGGACAGCGGAAGACAGGAGGGCCTGGCGGGAGATGATCCATGGGGTCGCGAAGAGTCG
>NW_015160865.1:628011-651864 GCF_001447785.1 Gekko japonicus | reverse complement strand
AGGAGGAGGAGGAGGAGGAGGAGATTGGATTTATACCCCGCCCTTCACTCTGAGTCTCAGAGTGGCTCACAAACTCTTTTCCCTTCCCCTCCACACAACAGACACCCTGTAAGGTAGGTGGGGCTGATACAGCTCTGACAGAAACTGCTCTTTTCAAGAACAGCTCTGACAGAACTACGGCTTGCCCACGGTCATCCAGCAGCTGCGAGTGAAGGAGTGGGGAATCAAACCCGGTTCTCCCAGATTAGAGTCCTCCAACAGGTTTTTATTAAGAGTCCATCAGTCGTTTGCGAAGTATCACACACGCCCGAAGGCAAAATTTAGCTACTTTATCTCCTGGGAGGAATCTGCAAGAAGGAGGGAGACCTAAAGATGTTCGGATCTTTCTGACAGAGTTGATAGGATTGGGGCTAGGTACTGAGATTGAGTGTCATCGTAGAATGGGCAGTGCAGCAGAACATGGTCGATATACTATGTGTCATGGGAATCTCCGGGGACAGAAGTGGTCTTTCCTAACTGGTTGCTTCTTCCAACCGATTTGGAAGGTGGGGATCCTCATGACATGAAGGTTGCCAGGTTCTGATGAGGCAAGTTTTAGTTGAGATGAATGTTTAGGGGTTGCCAGGTCCCCTCTGGTGGGAGATGGGGGGTAGGTTCCCCAGATCCAGGTTGGGAAACTCCTGGAGATTTGGCGATGGACCCTGGGGAAGACAGAGACCTATCCCACAATGTCACATTACACGATGCCTGCACTTCCATTCATCTGCGGATTTCCCTGGTTTCTGCAGACGATTTCACCCTCCCAGGCGTAAAAATGCACTTTCCCCCCTCTTGCCATGCAGCATCCAAATTCCCTGTTTCTGGGACGTTTTTGTAACCCCAACACTGAACCTGCCTCAACCTAATGGGGAAATCTCTCTCATCCAGTGTTTTTCAACCCTAAGTCCACCCTCCCCTCCCTATTTGCATGTCCTGTCGTTAACACCCTTCCTCGGGTCTTGCAAGCAGAAGGACATGGCTTCCTCTACTGAGAGTCAATCCATCCCATGCTGGGTCTTCCCCTTTCCCACTCTTTTCTAGGATCAGAAAGGAACAGATCGGCGATGTCAGAAGAACAGAGAAGCTCAGCCAGTAGCAACCGGAGACATTCTGCCTGCCCTCTGTGACATCACAGCAGCTCAGCCAATCAAGGCCAGAGACTTCATCGCTATTAAACACATATCGCTTCTCGGCCTTTTGGCTAAGATAAGCGTAAACATTCTCTAAATATGACTTGGCTATTAAACACATGAACACATGAAGCTGTCTTATACTGAATCGGACTTCTGATCCATCAAAGTCAGTAGTGTCTACTCAGACTGGCTGTGGCTCTTCGGGGACTCGTGCAGGGGTCTTTCAAATCCCCTCCTGCCTGGACCATAAATATGAGCAGCCAGTGTGATGCGGTGACAAAAAAGGCTAACGCGATCTTGGGGTGTATCAACAGAAGCATAACATCCAGATCACAAGATGTTATAGTCCTGCTGCACACTGCTTTAGTTGGGCCGCACCTGGAGTATTGTGTGCAGTTCTGGAGGCCTCACTTCAAAAAGGTTGCGTACAGAATGGAGCGGGGGCAGAGGAGAGTGACGGGCATGATCAGGAGATCAAGCCCCATGAGGAAAGGCTGAGGGACTTGGGCAGGGGTCATTTCCTGTGGGAGCGCACAGGAGCGGAGCTCCGGCAATAAGGCACTCAGGGGGCGGGCACATGCAACAAGCCCCGCCCCCTGCTCCCAGCAGCCCTCAGTCGGGCCACGAGAAGCAAGAAGCAGCCAGGTAAGTTGCAGAGCCCCCACCCGGGCCCACCTTCAGGTACAAGCTCTCCCTCCTCTGTGAGGGCAGATCTGCATGTCCCCCCCCCTCATAGCTAGCAATCCAAAAGAGTCCAGTGGCACCTTTAAGACCAAGTTTTATTCAGGTACAAGCTCTCCCTCCTCTGTGAGGACAGATCTGCACGTCCCCCCATCCCTCCATAGCTAGAAATCCAAAGCAGTCCAGTGGAGCCTGAGCGGTGGGTGTTGCCTTCTGACACACTTCCGGTGACGCCAGGGGGTGTGGCATATGCAAATAAGTTATGCTAATGAGTTATGCTAATGAGCTCCTGCACCTCTTTTTCTACGAAATGACCCCTGGACTTGGGAATATTTAGTCTGGAGAAGAGGAGGTCGAGGGGGGACATGATTGCTCTCTATAAGTATCTGAAGGGCTGTCACTTAGAGGAGGGCAGGGAGCCGTTCCTGTGGGCAGCAGTGGACAGGACGCGCAAGAACAGGTTTAAATTATGGTCGGGAAGGTATCGGCTGGCTATTAGGAAACATTTTTTGACAGTCAGAGTTGTGCAGCAGTGGAATCAGCTGCCTCGGGAGGTGGTGAGCTCCCCGTCCCTGGCAGTCTTGGAGCAGCGGCTGGACAAACCCTTGTCAAGGATGCTCTAGGCTGATCCTGCATTGAGCAGGGGGTTGGACCAGGTGGTCTGTTAGGGCTCTTTTTGTAGAAAAAGCCCAGCAGGAACTCATTAGCATAATAGACCACACCCAACAGCAGAAACTCATAAGCATATTAGGCCACACCCCTGACAACACAGCTCATTAGCACATTAGGCCGCACCCCCATGTTACCAGAAGTATGGTCATCCAGCCACACCCACCTTTTGCTTGTTATTCTGTTTACCCTGTTTGTTGTCAAGACCCAGGGCTTTTCTTGTAGCAGGAACTCCTTTGCATGTTAGGCCACACACCCCTAACGTAGCCAATCCTAATGAGTTTCTGCTGTTGGGTGTGGCCTATTATGCTAATAAGTTCCAGCTGGGCGTGGCCAACTTGGGAGCCAGCCGGAACTCCGTTCCTGTGCGTTCCTGCCCAAAAATAGTCCTCCCTTCCAACTCCGTGATTTTATGATTCTCTGATCCTGGAGATTCCGGGGATTGAACCTGGGACCTTCTGCATGCAAAGCAGATGCTTCACCCCTGAGCCACAGCCCCTCCCCCGAAACAAATCTTCCGGATGAACACAAAGGCACTTCATTCATTTCGTGGTGTGATAGGAAGTGACCCAGCAGTGTGCGCTAATTGCTCTAATTATCCAATCAGGGAGCCTAGCTGACCTTGGGGGAAAGATCATGTTTGAATTCCGAAACGGGGATGTTCAAACCATTGTCGGGATCGCCCCCCCCCTCCCTTTTAGAGGGCTCCTGGTACTCTCATCGTCAGAACCAGAAATACTACAGGCAACATCTAATCATATTAAACTCTAGGGTAGTGGTGATAATTAGTCCTTCATTAGATGCGTGCTCAAACGTTCCGCACGCTACGACGGGGGTCTCTATTTATTAAAAATAGGAACTAAAGTAGCTCGGGATATAAAGAGGCTAATGGAGCATTTAAAAAAAATTCATTAACTAATTAACAAGATGGTGCTTGTTTATTTAGAGTGCATAAAACGCTTCCATCAGGAAGGCGCTCGCCGAGGCTGCGTGGCTTGTGCTGACAGGCGGAAACATCTGCAGTTTAATTTAATGCACGCACTCAACGAAGTGGGTAAATACGGGCGGTGCTTAGCCATCTTCTTCTGGGCCTCTGGGCCTGCCTCTTCTCCAGAGGCAGGGCTCTTTTTTTGTAGAAATAGCCCAGCAGGAACTCATTAGCATAACAGGCCACACCCAACAGCAGAAACTCCTTGTCATATTAGGCCACACCCTGACAGCACAGCTCATTAGCATATTAGGCCACATCCCATGCCTTCCCTTGGAAGGATCTGTCCTGTTGGGAGCCTGGACAAGCCAGCCCTTGGACAGATCCTTCCAGGGCCCGCCCTGGTACACCCGCCTCAGAGTCGCCGGGGAGGGTGTCGCTCTCCAGGCCTTCCCTCTGTAGCCAGGCACACAGAGGTGTTGGCTGTAGTGGGTGTGGCCCAATCTGAAGCCAGCCGGAACTCCGTTCCTGTGCATTCCTGCCCAAGAATAGTCCAGTCCAGAGGTCAGAGGCTCCAAAGGACGGCTGCCACCCCATTGGCCCTGACTGTTAGCTGGTGTGGTATATTGGTTCAGAGCGTCAGCTGTGAGCGAGACATTGCACAAGGGTCGCCAACCTCCAGTGATCTCCTGGGGTTATAACTGATCTCCAGACGACGGAGATCTTTGGAGGGTGGACTCTATGGCATGGTACCCCATGGAAGTCCCTCCCCTCCCCACGCCCTGCGCTTCCCAGGCTCCACCAGAGGTCATTTCGGGGGGGATCGCAGTTCCCCCGGGTGAGGTACGGGGGCGGGGCACATGACAAAGCCCCGCCCCCCGCTTCCGGCCGCCCCACTTCCGGCCCTCATTCAGCCAGGAGGAGGCAGGAGAAGAGGGAGGGTAAGTTGCTTCCTCCCTGCCTCTCCCCACCCCTGCCTGCCTGGGGCCAGGGAGGGCCTTCACGGGGCTTCCTTGCACTTCCGCCGGCCTTGCAGGTCCACCGCCGGGCCCCTCGTGGGGCTCGGCAGTGGAGCTGCAAGGCCGGCGGCGGCGGCCGGGACCGTTGGGGCGGGGTGTGTGGCCTTACGACACACTTCCGGTGATGTCAGGGGGTGTGGCCTTATGACACACCTCCGGTGATGTCAGGGGGTGTGGCATATGCTAATGAGTTATGCTAATGATTTCCCCTAGCTCTTTTTCTACAAAACGACCCCTGGGCTCCACCCCCAAAATCCCCAGCTGTTTCCCAACGCGGAGCTGGCAACTCCTGCATTGCATTGCAGAAGACTGACAAGGCTGGCCTTAAAGGAAGCGGCCATGTTTAATTCCCCCCCCCCCCGGCTTTTCTCTTTGGATAGGGGCAGTGTTTAAGAACGAACTGTGAATCACAAAAGTTTCTCTCCCATCAGAGTCATGTCTCTAAGGGACAATATGCACGAGACATGGGACATGAGACAGGTGGGGTTGCCAACCTCCAGGTGGGGCCTGGAGAGCTCTTGGCATTGCAGCTCATCTCCAGACTGCAGAGATCGGTTCCCCTGGAGACAGTGGGTGTTTTTAGGGGTGGAGTCTCGGGTACTGTGCCCCACTGAGGTTCCTGTCCTCCCCTGGGCTCCACCCCCAAATCTCCAGCAGTTTCCCAACCTGGAGCTGGCAACCCTACTCCGTCACCCCCACCAGTGGCCGGGGGGGACACGGCAATTCTTACAGCTCATCTCCAGACTACAGAGATCAGGTCCCCCTGGAGAAAATGGCTGCTTTGGAGGGTGGACTCTATGACAATCTACCCTGCTGAAGTCCCTCTCATCCCCAAACCCCGCCCTCTGCAGGCTCCACCCCCTAATCTCCATGAATTTCTGAACCCAGAGTTGGCAACGCTAGTCACAGATGCCCAAACCTCTTTGTTGCTCCAAGTTGCTGCAAATACTGCAGGAGGGAAGGAAGGGGTTTCAGGTTTCTCTCCTGGGCTGTCTTCCCCAGCAGAAATGGCCACAAGGTCGGCTGTTTGCCTTTTCCTGTCCTCCCCTGGGCTCCACCTGGGAATAGCCCATTTTGTAGAAAAAGAGGTGCAGGAGCTCATTAGCATAACTAATTTGCATATGCCACACCCCCTGACAAAGGGTGGGCATATTTAGAATGCCTTTCTCTCCCTTCCCCAGATGGGGAAGGGAAAGAAAGGCATTTAAATCCCCCCCCTTCCCTGAGTTTCTCCAGCAAAAGCAGAGAGGCTCAGGGGGAAGGGGGGGCATTTCCGCCCACCTCCCCTTCAGCCAGTTTGGTGTACTGGTTAAGTGCGCGGACTCTAATCTGGGAGAACCGGGTTTGATTCCCCACTCCTCCACTTGCATCTGGCTGGATGGCCTTGGGCAAGCCATAGTTCTGTCAGAGCTGTTCTTGAAAAAAAGAGCAGTTTCTGTCAAGAGCTCTCTCAGCCCCACCTGCCGCACAGGGTGTCTGTGGTGGGGAGGGGAAGGGAAAGGAGTTTGTAAGCCACTCTGAGACACCTTTGGGTAGTGAAGGGCGGGGTATAAATCCAATCTCTTCTTCCTCTTCTTCTTCTCCAGCCAGTCCACCACCACGGTGGGCTAGATGGAGAAGGGGAGGGAAGGGGATGGAGGCGGCGGGGCACCTAGAGAACATCGGGCAGGGAACCCAGGCATGTTTAGAATGCCTTTCTCTCCCTTCCCCAGATGGGGAAGGGAAAGAAAGGCATTTAAATCCCCCCAGGCGGTGGGGGGGCTCTGCGGGCCTTCCCTGGCCCGCAGCCTGAGAGGGAGAGGCCGTGGCTCAGTGGTGGAGCATTTGCTTGGCATGCGGAAAGCCCCATGTTCAATTCCTGGCAACTTTTGCTAAAAGAACCAGGTAGTGGGCAATGTGAAAGATCTCTGCCTGAGACCCTGGTGAGCTGCTGCCAGCCTGAGTAGACAACACTGACCTTGATGCACGGACATCAAGGCAGCTTCACATAGTCACAAGAGACGTTCAGAGGTGGTTTGCCGTTGCCTGCCTCTGCCTAGCAAAACCCGACTTCCTGCCTCGTAGCTAAGGACTTTTTAGGGAGGGGGCAGGGGGGGGCGCCTGCTAATCCAATCAAAGGCTCCAGGGCAAAGGCTGCAGCAGCCACAGCCTCCAGGTCCAGCTCCCTCCCCCAAGGAGCCCCAGTGCCTCTTCCCGTGGCACAGCACCAGGGACAACCTCCGAAATCACTGCCTTTGTCCTCCCAGCCGACAGGCTGACAGGCAATCAGGGGGAGTTGGGGTAGGGGAGCCTAGGCTCAGGAAGGGGGCCCATAAAAACTGCTAGGGGGCCAGGCCCCGTGGGCCCCACGTTAGCTACGGGCCTGCCGACTTCCCTGTTGGCCGCCCATTCAAATACTGAGCAGGGTTGATCCTGTTAGCGTCTGAGATTGGATGAGATCCGGCTATCCTGGGCTATCCAGGTTTGAGCCCCTTTGTAGGGTTGCCATCTCCAGGTTGGGAAATACCTGGAGATTTGAGGCGTAGGGGCCTGAGAAAGGCAGGGCTTGCGTTGACAAAGGACCTCAATGGGGTATAAGGATACAGAGTCCACCTCCCAAAGCAGCCATTTTCTCCAGGTGAACTGATCTCTGTTGCCTGAAGATCTATCATAATCCCAGATATCCAGTTACCACTTGGAGGCTGGCAGTTCTGTGCCTTTTGAGATGCGCACCTGGAAATGTGTGACAAATGGGACAGAGCCGCATTTGCAAGCATCACAGGCACACCCTTTGCGGAGTGACTTGGCGCTGCTCCCCTTGGAGTTCTATGGCAAACTCCGGTTTGGCCTTGCATAATGTGTGAAACCTAGGCTTGCCCTTGCATAATGCTCGCTCGGGCCAGGTATTACATTATAAGGCTTCTGTGTCATCGCTTTCCACAGCACACCGGAAACATTTGAACCCAGAAGATCCCACGTCATGGGGGTGGAGGAAGGATGAGGTAAGGGGACATATCATCTAACACTCTTTGGTTACACTTGCTTTTTGGCTGTCGTTCCCTTGAACGTGCAACCTCTTCTCTTAAGTGAGGAGAGAAGTTGGCCGCTCCCGTTCCATCGGCACGAGGCTGGAATCCGGCCTTCTCGAGTTGGCATCCATCAAATACACCTGTTCGGTAGCTCATGTTATACTTCGGTTATGCGTTACACATTTGCATCAATTAAAGTGAATAATTTAGTGTTTGAAGGCTAGAAGATTTTCCCTTCTCCTTTAGCCCATCAGTTGTTGTGTTTTTTGTTTTTTTTAACTGTCAAGAAGATCCACGCATCTATCATTGCTGTAGCCGGCAGAGATGGCATCAAAATCCCAAACCATATTTCTCTGCTTCCTCTGTCTGCCTGAATATTCCTTCTCAGAGTTTGCTATCTGACCCCCCCCCCCAATCTTGAATGTACTGATTGACAAGTGAGGAGAAATTTTGTTAACATTACATGATTCTACCACTATAAGTAGAAATACCAATTTGCAGGGCTTTTTTTGTAGAAAAAGCCCAGCCGGAACTCATTAGCATAATATGCCACACCCAACAGCAAACACTCATTAGTATATTAGGCCACACCCTTGACAGCACAGCACATTAGCATATTAGGCCACCCCCCATGTTATGAGAAGTGTGGTCATCCAGCCACACCCACCTTTTGCTTCTTATTTTGTTTACCTTGTTGTCAAAACCCAGAGGGGTTTTTTTGTAGCAGGAACTCCTTTGCATATTAGGCCACACACCCCTAATGTAGCCAATCCTAATGAGTTCCTGCTGTTGGGTGTGGCCTATTATGCTAATGAGTTCCTGCTGGGTGTGGCCAACTCAGGAGGCAGCCAGAACTCCATTCCTGTGCGTTCCTGCCCAAAAATAGCCCTGCCAATTTGCCCTCTTTCTGCTGGTTCACGCTGAGACTCAGACCGATTCCCCACAATTTTCTTCATGCCTCCTTATCTCCTTATACACATCCACAGGTAACTTAATCTTCAACTGTTAGTCTTATACATTTATCTATTTTCTACTGTCCTTTAATTTTCAATAATTCTCAAAGCAAAGTAGATTGTCCTTTACATCCCAGTATTTCTCCAAATAGTCTTTAAAGTCTATCCAGTCTGCAAAAAATTCTTCTGCTAGACCCCCCCCCCCAATCTTGAATGTACTGATTGACAAGTGAGGAGAAATCCTGTTAACATTACATGACTGTACCACTATAAGTAGAAATGCCAATTTGCCCTCTTTCTGCTGGTTCATGCTGAGTCTCAGACCGATCCCCCACAAGCAGCGGTGCCGCCCTCGCTCTTCCATTTGCCCCCATTCACGTCACAGCTGCATTTGACTCTCCTCTCGATTTACCCCACATCTTCTCCATCTCAAAAAACAAGGATCAAGAAGACGCAGGGAAAATCAGGGGAAGATGCGGGTCAAATGCAGCTGCGCAGCGAATAGTGTAAAACTGACAAATGCAAGCGGGACAACCGGAAGAGCGAGGGTGGCACAGCTGCTCGTGGGGAATCCGTCTCAGTGGAAGAGGATCTGCTTGGCATGCAGAAGGTCCCAGGTTCAATCCCTGGCATCTCCAGTTAAAAAGATCAGGTAGAAGATAATGAGAAAGATCTCTACCTCAGACCCTGGAGAGCAGCTGCCAGTCTGAGTAGGCAATGCTGTTCTTGATGGATCAATGGTTCGATCAGGGCTTTTTTTGTAGAAAAAGCCCAGCAGGAACTCATTAGCATAATAGGCCACACCCAACACCAGAAATCCATTAGCATATTAGGCCACACCCCTGACAGCACATCTCATTAGCATATTAGGCCACACCCCACATGTTACCAGAAGTGTGGTCATTCAACCACACCCACCTTTTGCTTCTTATTCTGTTTACTTTGTTGTCAAAACCCTGGGCTTTTTTTGTAGCAGGAACTTCTTTGCATTTTAGGCCACACACCCCTAATGTAGCCAATCCTAATGAGTGTCTGCTGTTGGGTGTGGCCTATTATGCTAATAAGCTCCTGCTGGGCGTGGCCAACTCAGGAGCCAGCCGGAACTCCATTCCTGTGTGTTCCTGTCCAAAAATAGCCCTGGGTTCGATTCAGTATAAGGGGGCTTCATATGTAGATATCAATCATGTCACAAAAGCAGGCAGGGCCTTTTCAGTAGTGGCATCTCACTCATGGAATGCCCCTCCCCTTGCGGTTTGCTTGTATTAGGATATTTGGTTAATATAGCAGAGTTTGCCCAGTCATAGAAGCATGGTGCTGAATGCAGTAAATAAATCTCCCAAGAAGTATATTGCTACAAAAAGGTGAACTTACATTTATTCATGTAGAACCAGTTCACACTCAGGTTGCAGTCGAAAGGAGAGGGAGAAGCCTGATCTAAAGAGTATTTTTCCCTGTCACAAATGGCCAGCTAATCTGGCATCTTGTGTGTGGGAGTACAAGAGCATTGTCTCTACAGGAGAGACCTGCAGAGACATGTGTCTCCATGGACGGCCATGTTGAGAGAGAGAGAGGACATAGAGATCGATTTCGCACAAGAGCTGCGCCGTGGTCGCGCCTCTCTTTGCCCGGCTTCTATTGGTCAATTTCCCACTCGAAGCCGCGCGGCCGCATTTTGACCCGTGGCTTTGCCCGATTTCCCCCGCTGTTTCGTGACCCTCAAAAAACAGGATCACGAAACAATATTTTGTAAGTCACCTTCGGCACATTCCTGGTGAGAATAAATAAGCAGAAGAAATCAGGGGTCATTTCCTGCAGGAGCGCACAGAAGCGGAGCTCCGGCAGTAAAGAGCCCAGGGGGCGGGAACACCCAACAAGCCCCACCCCCTGCTCCCAGCAGCCCTCAGTCAGAGCAAGAAGCAGCCAGGTAAGCTGCAGAGCCCCCCCGCCCCTGGTCCAAAACAGTCCAGTGGCACCTTTAAGGCCAAGTTTTATTCAGGTACCAGCTCTCCCTCCTCTGCGAGGACAGATCTGCACGCTCCCCCCCCCCCAATAGCTAGCAATCCCAAACAGTCCAGTGGAGCCTGAGTGGTGGGTGTTGCCTTCTGACACACTTCCAGTGATGTCAGGGGGTGTGGCATATGCAAATAAGTTATGCCAATGAGTTATGCTAATGAGCTCCTGCACCTCTTTTTCTACGAAATGACCCCTGGAAGAAATAAAGAGAAGAAATAAGAAGAAATGAAGGCTACTCCAGGGCACCCTCGAGTGATGCCGGGGTTCATTTTGCATTGCAGATGGCTCTTTGCCTACGAACAGTTCTACTGAGGACACTTTGGCTAAACAATCATAGGAAGGCACTTTCTGGACCAGAAATTATTACCAGTGAAACACCACTCGGCATCTGATTGCATCTTTGGAGGCCTCATTTGTACTTTTATTCTGTGCCTAGTGGTTTCATTTTGGAACAATTTTTTTCTGGTCCTTCTTGCATTTATATTTTATATCTGCATGATTGGACTGTACTATTATATAAGCCAATATGTTCCTCACTGTGTTTGACCTCTGAAGAAGGCCTATGCAGGCCGAAACGCGTCAGGTGAAGTCCATTAGCCCTTGTGTGTAAGATTCTGGTATTTTTACATGAAGTGTGATTGGGCCCTTATATATTTTTTTAATTCTTTGTTAATAAATACATGTATCTTTTTATATACTATATATATTAAGCTTTTATTGTTGGCCCTCTTTTCTATTTGACTAACCTTTTCAGGTTCTGGATCCCAGGTTTCTAGGTTCAGTCCCGCCCAGGGCTATTTTTGGGCAGGAACGCACAGGAATGGAGTTCCGGCTGGCTCCCAAGTTGGCCACGCCCAGCAGGAACTCATTAGCATAATAGGCCACACCCAACAGCAGAAACTCATTAGGACTGGCTACATTAGGGGTGTGTGGCCTAACATGCACAGGAGTTCCTGCTACAAAAAGAGCCCTGGTTGACCACAAACAAGGTAAACAGAATAAGAAGCAAAAGGTGGGTGTGGCTGGATGACCACACTTCTGGTAACATGGGGGTGTGGCCTAATGTTCTAATGAGTTCCTGCTGTTGGGTGTGGCTTATTATGCTAATGAGTTCCTGCTGGGCTTTTTCTACAAAAAGAGCCCTGGCTCCCGCCCCGCCCCCTTTTCTACTAGTAATGTGATGACATCACTTCTGGTGCTTGCTGGTAGTGACAGGAATGGCGGCCGTGGCCTAGGACTCTCTCCCACTCTCGCTAAGTCCCCTCCCCCAGCTGAGCCAGGTGCTGCCCCCAGGATCTGTGACCCCCCCCAGTCTCCCCATCACCCATCGCTTTTGTGAAGGGACAACTCCCACGAGTGGAAACCTAACAGCTTCCGACCCCTCCTCCAGAACAGCATTTTGACAGCCCGAACTTTCCTCTTGCTTTTTCGCAAGGTTCCGCTGGTTCTTTCTGGAGGAGCGCATTGTCCTCTTGCTCCCGCTGATAACCAGGCATTTGCTAGACAAGGTACAGCAAATGATTCGGCGCTGTCTTGAGCACCCAGCAGGAAAGCTTTGGCGAACAGCGCACAGGGAAGGTTTCAAACCAACAGTTCAGGCAGGTATTTTTAGGGCTGTCTAAACGGGAGATGTGGCAACCTTCATGCAGCTCTTGACTTCTTTGTCTGGAGTGACTCTTCCCGACATGTCACTGAAATGGGGGATAATTGTGGTCTCCTCCTTCCTTTATCCACACACCGATCTCTCCTATTTTAAAGAAGCACCCTGCTGCGTTGCGCCGGGGTGGGGGGGTGAGGGGTGGGGGTGGGGATTTTGTGCCTTGCCTGGGAGAAGCAAGTCAAAATGTACATCAGGCACCGATTGGGGAGGGACGCTCCGAGAGCACCCTGCCTTTCAACCCAGAAAGCATTGGAATATTTCTCCCATGGTTGATGTTTCTGCACAAAACGTCCATTTCATAGTGTTTACGGTTATAACCTGATAACGTACACAGTGATAAACTCTTCATAGGGATATCTGTCTCTTCACATGGACCAAGTGTTGCTGAATTCTAATGGCAACGGATAACCTGGTTAAGCAACTTAAATATTTCTCAGGTGGATAGAAAAATCCATGCTTTGGGAAGCAGTAAAGAAAAGGCCCTCCTTGTAATGGACCCCCCTAGCTTCCATCAGACATAGAGGGATGCACAGTAGGGCATAGGGCTGCCAAGTCCCCCCGGGGGTCGGGGAAACCCCCGCCCCAGAGGCCCGGGCCCTGGGGGCAACCCGACCCCGGCGTGTGCGTCACCAGGAAGTGACGTTATGACGCCGGGCACGCTGGGGGCAGGGCCACGACCATCCGAGGGGGAAACTCTATGTTTCCCCCTTGGATGGTCATGGCCCTGCCCCCAGCGTGCCCGGCGTCATAACGTCACTTCCTGGTGATGTGCGTGCGGTGCGCGCGCTCATAGGACACCGGGCGGGAGTCCCCCGCTCCTGACGGTTTTCGGCTTGGCATCCCTAGTAGGGCACTTATTCAGGATTCCCTTGGGAAGGGTTGAGCAAAATTCAAGTCCAATACCTCTTTAAAGACCAACAATGTTTCCACGGTATAAGCTTTCAAGAGTCCAAGTTCCTTTCCTCAGAAACCTTAATAAGGGATGTTAAATCTGTGGCAATTTGGACGAGGTCTTCTCCGTGGTGGACCCATGCCTATGGAATGGGCTGTCCAGTGAAGCGAGGACTATGACATCTCTACATAAGAACATAAGAGACACTAATGTTGGATCAGGCCAAAGGCCCATCCAGTCCAACACTCTGTATCACACAGTGGCCAGAAATACCAGTGCCATCAGGAGGTCCACCAGTGGGGCCAGGACATTAGAAGCCCTCCCACTGTTGACCCCCCCCCCCAAGCACCAAGAAGGCAGAGCATCACTTGTCCCAGAGCCCCTATCTGTACCTTGTGGCTAATAGCCACTGATGGACCTCTGCTCCATATGCTTATCTAATTCCCTTTTGAAGCCATCCATGCTTGTAGCCGCCACCACTTCCTGTGGCAGTGAATTCCATGTGTTAATCACTCTTTGGGTGAAGAAGTACTTCCTTTTATCCGTTTATCTCTGCCACTATTCCAGAAAGAGTCACAGCAGAGCTTTTAAACTTTTGCTGGAAGCCACTTTAAGAAATATAGGAAAACCTGTATCTTAAACTAATCAAAATGTCTCAATGAGCTTCCTTCAGAAATTCTGATGGAAAACAAAGTAGGGGGGAGGTAGAGATGGTAAAAACTGTTCAAGAAGGAGGAGGAGGAGGAGGAGGAGTTGGTTTTTATATCCTGCTTTTCTCTACCCTAAGAGTCCCTACGTGGCTTATCTCCTTCCCTTCCTGCCCCCCCCACATCAGTCACCTTGTGAGGCAGGTGGGGCTGAGAGAGTTCAGAGGAACTCCTTGGCGACGCACCCCTAATGTAGCCAATCCTCCAAGAGCTTACAGAGCTCCTGCTACAAAAAGAGCCCTACCCGTGACCAATGCTCCCTCTAAGCTGTGGAGTTTTGAGAGCAAAAATTCTACTTTGTGAGCTACTGGCATTAAAGTTGTGGGCAGGTGATTTGGCTGCTGCATAAATTAGTCTGCTTTGGAGCCATTCTTCCTGAGCTAAGACAAAAATGTGTGAGCTGGAGGCTAAAAAATTGTGAGCTAGCTCACACTAACTTAGCTTAGAGGGAACACTGACCGTGACTGGCCCAAGGTCACCCGGCAGGCTTCATGTGGAGGAGAAGCGAGGAATCAAACCCGGTTCTCCAGATTAGAATTTGCTGCTCTTAACCACTCCACCACGCTGGCTCCAGGAATTATGGGTGTCTGAACCACGAACAGGGTAAAGGTGCTTCTTATTTCTATTCACTGCCTCAGATCACTGATCCATCTAGCGCAACGTTCAATCTGATAGGCAGGGGCTCTCCAGGCAAAGAGCTCTTTTTTAAAGCACTGTTTTTCAATTGGCTCAAAGCTGATTCTATAAACAATCTGTAAAACCGATCAATCCATCGATACCCTATTTACGGCCTTAACAATAGTTCTGAAAGATAATCCCACCTTCTAAGATACTAAGCTCTTTCAAAGAATCCCACCTTATGTTTACTTCTGAACAAGGCTCCCTTTAAGCTGTGGACTCTTGTGAGCAAAAATTCCACTTTGTGAGCTGCTGGCATTAAAGTTGTGAGCGAGCCATTGGGCTCTGGATCCCTCCTTCCTGAGCTAAGACGAAAATGTGTGAGCCAGAGGCTAAAAAACTGTGAGCTAGCTCACACCGACTCAGCTTAGAGGGAACACTGCTTCTGAACACTGGTAGCAGTGTCACCTCCCTTGCTTCCTTAGGCAGCCCATTCCGTAGGAGTGCGAGTGCCACAGAGTAGACCGGGGCCCGGGCTGAAATACTTCTGACATCCGTTAACAGTGCAACATCTGCTATTTAACTGGAGATGCCGACAATCTGCCACCCACTCATGAATGTGCATCTGAATTCTGACCCAGATGAGGAATGTTACTAAATTTTGCAACCCCACCGATTCAAAAATCCCCCTTCTGTCTCACTTCTCCCCAATGCAAATTGAACTGGAGACTCTACGTTTTGAGCCAGTTCTTGTTTTCTTGTGCCAGTTTATCTCCCCAGTACATATATGCAATTTTAAACTTTTTTTTTTGCTTCAGTTTCATACAAAGTGGCATGTATATGGCATAAATAGGGTGCCAGTAGGAAAATGAATTGGGAACATCAACTATGATAATCAGTAGAATGAAAAGGCACACAGTGTCACTGAGAAGAAACAAAAAGGGGCAGAATTCTACTGCCCTAATGCACTGCATTGTTTTCAGTGAGATGCGCATGTTCAAACATGGATCCAAATGTATACCTCATGCCACATTCTTTCCCAACTGGGCAAATCTGAAAGACTGGATCAGATCAGGGCCATTCATATAAAGGTAAAGGTTCCCTTGCTTGAAAGCCAGTCGAGTCCGACTCTAGGGTTGCGGTGCTCATCTCCGTTTCAAAGCCGAAGAGCCAGCACTGTCTGAAGACGTTTCCGTGGTCATGTGGCTGGCATGACTAAACACCAAGGTGCATGGAACGCTGTTACCTTCCCACCAAAGTGGTACCTATTTATCTACTTGCAATTTCTTGCTTTCAAACTGCTAGGTTGGCAGGAGCTGGAACTAGAGACGGGAGCACACTCCGTCATGCGGCAGCTCGGGTCTCAAACTGCTGAACTACAGACCTTCCACAGCCTGCAGTTCAGCGTCTTAACCACTTGAGCCACCGCAGCTCCGCCGTTCACACACACACACACACACATATTCATATATATACACACACACACACACACACATACATATAGACATTCATATATGTCTGATTTAGTCTTGTGCCATTCATATACACAAGACTAAATTAGACATACACACAAGTATGCCCTGGGAAGAGTGTTACGCTCAGGAAATAAGAATACTGGAAGACACAAGATGTACCGAGAAAAGCAGGAATATATACAAAAACTGATGGAAACAGCGGAAAGTGATAAATTGACTTTGTTGATAAGAGGATCCACAAACTTTACATTCCAGAACACATGGAGGCGCTTCTATAATTGGTATAATAGCGCAAATGATTGTAACCTAAAAAATGTCATCCCTAGAGCAAAGTATAGGTTAGAACATTGAGATAGCAGGTACAGATGTTGATTTTAAGATACAAAAATGTGAGCTCATAAAAAATAATGATACATGATATTGTATTAGACAGAGAATATCTAAGAGGCAATTATTGGAAACTTAAGCATTTGATACCCCCCGTTGGTGTTATATGTTTGTATGTTCGGTTTGTCTGTTATGAAAAAACAAATAAAATTCTGCCCCTTGAGGGCAGATAAAAAAAAAAAACAGAAAAGGAAATAAGAACTTCTTGGTGGTCCCCAGCCCAAGAGGAGTCCGGCTGTCCTTGACCAGGGCCAGGGCTTTTTCAGGCCTGGCCTCTTCTTGGCGGAACGCTCTGCCGGAAGACATCCGTGCCCTGCGGGAGCTGTTCCCGTTCCGCATGGCATACAAGGCAGAGATGTTCCCCAGGCTTTCAGTTGAGGACAGCGATGGGAGCATCCTTTGGCACCCTTACACAAGTCCCCATCCCTCGTAACTCCTCCCCCTAGGGAGGCTGGGGAGTTGGAATCCTTCTGCCATCCTATATATGCTGCGTTTTTGCCATCTTGTCTATGCTGTTTTATGTTTTTTTGGTATTCATTGGGCTGTTTTAATTTAGTCTTCATTTGAGATGTGTATGTTATTTTGTTCTATGCTGCCCTGAGCCCTACTTGTAGGGAAGGGCGACCTAGCAACTCTGATTTAATAAATAAATAAATAACTCCACTGTATCTTAAAAGCATTTCTATTAGTTATTCGTTCTAGTCCGTAATGAATACAGAATGCTCCCGATGTAGATGAAAGGCATAAAAAGGGATTTGCGCCTTTGATGTGCACGCCGGCTCCACAGATCCATTACACCGATTTTTCTTAATAACTCATTCAGCTTGTAGAGCCAATCAGTTGGGCAGAGACGCAGATGCTCCCACAGAACGCCGGCTGGTGGTATGAAATGAAGCCAAGGTTGCTGCCCCTGCTCCTCGCTAAACGGTACCCCACACTATACTAATGAGTAAAAAAACAATCAAGATCAACTCCGTTGGTAAGTGTGGATCCATCCAAATCGATGCAAAGGAAAAAATGGAATGAGGTTAGCGAAAAAAATGTTAGATTCGCAACAGCTAAGGGCTGTAATTAAAAAGTTGATGGTACCTAAATATCAGATTCAACCCCCCCCCTTTTTACTCCCCTAAATGTGTGTTTGTTTGGTCTTGTAATTGAAAATAAACAAAATCAGGTGCACCGTTTCTTTTTGACAAAGGGGGAAAGAGAAACGTGAACCGTAATGATAACGGGTGACTTCTAAACAGCCGAGGAAATTATAGTCATTGTCTGCACGGGACAGGAACAAACACCTCTTAATTGCTCTTCATTATAACGTACCTTGCTCAGCACAGTTGTATATATTAATTATTTTTTATAAATCATGTTGCAGAGGAGAGGATCTGTACAATGCCTCTTTCCCCCCCTCCCCCCTCCCCAATGCTGTCTCCAACAGGATAGAAGAACAATATCGACTGTCATCTACTGAAGGAGCTTTCAAAGACAAAATCATAAAGAATGAAAGGCTATTATGAAAAAAAAGAAAAACTGGGAGGAGGGCGGATGGTTTGATTTGAGTGTTTTTTTTCTCCCGTTAACATTTGAGGTTATCTGTTCTTTTCTTTTCTTCTTCCCCCCCCCCTCAAAGCCTCTCCTCGGATTGTTTTGTGTGTGCTGCATGGCGGTAACATTGCTTTTTGATGAATATATCGTATGGCACGCAGATTAAGGAGCTAATTATTAACGGGTGGGAGATGGGGGGGGCTGGTTTGCGTGTGGTGGGGGAATATACACCCCGGCAGCCCTCCGGGACTTGTAAGTCTTCTTCAAAGGAGGTGGGGAAGACTGAACACCTGGCCGCGACTCCAGAAAGAGGGGCAGAGGTGGTAGAGTGGCGCGGCTTAGGCCGGAACTAGAATTTCTGGCACATAGAGGGCCCCTGCCAAAAAGTACTGTTCTCCCCCCTCTTCTATGAATGTTCTGGCCAGAACTCAACGGTCTGTCTCTCCCCCATCATGTCTAGTAAACAGAACCCATGACACAACCAGTGTTCCCTCTAAGCTGAGTCGGCGTGAGCTAGCTCACAGTTTTTTAGCCTCCGGCTCACACATTTTCGCCTTAGCTCAGGAAGGAGGGCTCCAGAGCAAACTAATTTATGCAGCAGCCCAATCGCTCGCTCACAACTTTAATGCCAGCAGCTCACAACGTGGAATTTTTGCTCACAAGAGTCCACAGCTTAAAGGGAGCCTTGGATAACAACTTGTGTCGCAGTTTCCCATACCCCCTGTAAGCAGAACGTTTGAGGAACAGAAGAATGAAGGTCTTTTGGTCGCCACCTTCTAGTTGTTCCCAACTCAAGGTGGCCTGCTTGACATCAGCTTGAGCCTCTTCCTTCTCCAGAGAGGCTCCCGCCTTGTAGAAGGAACTCCTTGGGAAATGTGAAGGGGGACCCCATCTTTGGAAGTTTTTAGGAGGTGCCGCAAGTCTGGTTTATTTGGGAGGGCCTTGAATTGGGATTCAAGCTACAGCCTTAGAACCATAGAGGTTCTTTCCGCACTTGGATTTCGTCCTGGTGTTATCAGAGTTCAACTTGGGACACAATACCTTGCATTTGTCCCTGGTTATAACAGCATCCGTTTATCCCGGGACAAGTGTGGGGAGAAACCGGGGTGACCTCAATGTAATGTGGAAACAAAAAATGCCCCGAGATAATTACAGGGGTGAACTCGCGTGTAGTGTATTTTTTTTTTTTTTAACATTTTATTTTCAGTTTTCCATAACTTACATACAGTTATCTTTCATTTTTAACATTGGGGGGGGTAACTTTACAACTTTTCTTCATACCATTTAATGGCATTTTGCCATTTCTGTTTAAATTTTTCCTCTGTTTTTCCCGCTAAAAACATGTTTAACTTATCCATTTCCATTATTTCAAAAAGAATGCTAATCAACTCTTCCATACTCGGTATTTTATCTGACTTCCAATTTTTTGCAATACATATTCTTGCCATTGTAATCACATATACTATAATACGTGCTTCATTATATTTTAGTCCTTCAGGTAGGATATTTAATAAAAAAATTTCTGGTATCATCGCAAAAATCTATCTATGTAATGTCTATAATCCACTGTTTTATTTTTTTCCAGAATCTTTGTATTATCTTGCATTTCCACCAAATATGGAAATACGTTCCAATGTTATTCCTACACCTCCAACAGTTCCCTGAAACATTTGTATAGCATTTCTGCAGTCTATCTGGCGTCCAGTGCCATCTGTATATCATTTTTATTATATTTTCTTTATACGAAGTCGCTCTTAGTAATTTTATCAATTTCCAAGTTTTTCCCCATTCTTTTCTCTCTATGTTACGTGTAGTGTAGAATGTAAGTTCAGAGACAGGGTTGAACCAGGATTTAAGGTCTAGTGCGGAAAGGACCATAATCACAGAGTTGGAAGGGCATACAGGCCATCTCATCCAACCCCCTGCTCAATGCAGGATCAGCCTAGAGCATCCCTGACAAGTGTTTGTCCAGCCGCTGCTTGAAGACTGCCAGTGAGGGGAACTCACCACCTCCCTAGGCAGCCGATTCCACTGTTGCACAACTCTCAGTCATCAAACCTTTTTGGCATGAAGTACTCTCTCAGATTAAATCCATCACTGGCTATGATGTACCTTTTACACCAGAAATCCTCTTCCTAAATATCTGGCCTGACCTCTCTATCCCACACCTTCGGCGTGACTTAATTTTGAGTCTAATTGTCGCAGCACGAATGTTCATAACATCAAGGGGGGAGTCCCCTCTGGCTCCCACGACTGATTTCTGGTGCTCAAATGTTTGGGATCAAGTTATCGTAGAAAAGATTACAGATCACTTACAATAAGCCAGGCTTTTCCCCAAACAATCCTGCCTTCTTCAGAAATGGTTTCCATTCTTGGAATTCACGGCTACGTCTAACATTCAACCACATAATCAGATATATCTCAAGCTAATTTACAATTAATCAATAAACTTCCTTTACATTTCTTTAGCACTTCTGTATCCTGGTTGTGTTGCACCACTAGTTACAACGCTATTTACTTGTTCACTTAGGACTTTAAGATCCAATATTGTAAAGTTATTTATTTATATTTATTTATTTACTAGGAATAAGGCCTGTTGTGGAAATAAATACAACAAGATCTAGAAAGAGGCTCTGGGAGAGTGCCAAGGCCTTGGGCACTCAGCATCAATGCACTGTGGTGACCTCAGCAGGGTATAATGCCACAGAGTCCACCATTTTCTCCAGAGGAACTGATCTCTGCTACCTGAAGAGCAGTTGTAATTTTGAGTAATCTCCAGGCCTCACCTAGAGATTGGCAAGAATTTTTACCCAGGAGGAAATGGCTGGTATGGAGGGTGGAATCTATGGCATTGTACCTGTCTGAGGTCCCACCCCTCCTCAAACCTCTCCCTCTCCAGGCTCCACCCCTCAAATCTGCATGAATTTCCCAACCTGGAGTTGGCAACCCTATCTCCTTTCCAGCTAAGCATCAACCTGCCATTATCCACCCCTCTGATTTCAGCTTTCCATTTCCTCCCCTCTCCCTCCTGGAGATCAGTTGTAATTCTGAGTGATTTCCACCCCTGTCCTGAGATTGGCAACAGTGGTTCCCCAGGAGGGAATGGCTGGTTGGGAGGGTGGCGTCTATGGCATTGTACCTGTCTGAGGTCCCACCCCTCCTCAAACCTCTCCCTCTCCAGGCTCCACCCCTCAAATCTGCATGAATTTCCCAACCTGGAGTTGGCAACCCTATCTCCTTCCCAGCCTATCATCAACCTACCTTTATTTCCCCCTCACTCTTCAGCTTACCATTCCCACACACACACATTCCCAGCCCTCACCTGGAGGATGGCAACAATGATTTCCCAGGAGGAAAAGTAGACTTTCTCTGCAATCGGGACCAAAGCAGCTTACATCATTCTCCTCCCCCCCTTTTGACTTGCACAACAACCCTGTGAGGTAGGTTACGCTGAAATTCTGTGACTGGTCCAAAATCACCCACTCAGCTTCTACAGCAAGAACGTGGATCTAGCAGACCCTGCTCTGAAGCACTGACTGCTATTAGGCTTGCCAAGTCCCCCCGGGGGCGAGGAAACCCCCACCCCAGAGGCCCGTTCCCCGCCACCGCCAGATCGGGCCCCGGGGGGAACTCCACCCCGACATGCATGTCACCAGGAAGTAACGCGACCAGACCGGGCACGCTGGGGGCAGGGCCACAGTCATCCGATGGAAAACTCTATGGTTTACCCTCAGATGGTCGTGGCCCCACCCCCAGCATGTTCAGTGTTGTTACGTCACTTCCTGGTTCTTTAAAACAGGTTATTTAAAAATGCATGGCTTTACTACACTTTATTATATCTCATGAGCACTGTTCCTTCTTTGAACTGTTTTCTTACTACCACCCCAAACCTAAATAGTAAATTGAAGCTCGACTTAACTTATCTTTGTAACATTTTGAATTCATATCTCTATTTATGTGTTACTTTTAAAATTTCAATAAAAAGTAAATTTAAAAAAAAAGAAAGAAAACCTGCAGCACACACACAAAACGTTTTCCCTAATATCCAGCCAGCACCTGTCAGTGCTATGGCTTGTCCATGGTCATCCAGCAGCTGCACGTGGAGGAGTGGGGAATCAAATCCAGTCCTCCTAGATTAGAGTCCGTCCACTTAACCACTCACCAAACTGGCTGGGGGCACCTTCTTTTGGAGCTCATAGAATTGGAACTGCTAGTCCAATCCTTTTGAATTTTGCTTTGTTTGTTGTTGGTGTGTTGTTGTTTTTAAAGAAGAGGCACCAGCAGCTATGCTGAAAATTTGGTGCCTCTGTCTGTCTCAAAAAACAAAAACCCAGCTCCCCTAGAGTCCCAGATACCTCCAGATTGATTCGCCATTATACCCTATGGGGACCAGTCTCCGTAGTGTATAACAGAGCGCCCAGCAGCTATTCCCCCCCCCCCGGTTTTCTGATAGCCCTGAAGCAGGGGGAGAGGCTCCAAAATGGGGGGATCCCCTACCCCCAACTAGGGATTGGAAACCCTAAGTGCAGCCAGCCACAAAGTGTCAGGGACCGTGGTTATACGTAACTCTCATTGAGCCAGTTTGGTGTAGTGGTTAAGTGCGCGGACTCTCATCTGGGAGAACCGGGTTTGATTCCCCACTCCTCCACTTGCACCTGGCTGGATGACCTTGGGCAAGCCGTAGTTCTGATAAGAGCTGTCCTTGAAAAAAGAGTGGTATCTGTCAAGAGCTCTCTCAGCCCCGCCGACCTCACAGGGTGTCTGTTGTGGGGAGGGGGAAGGGAGAGGAGTTTGCAAGACGCTCTGAGACACCTTTGGGTAGTGAAGGGCGGGGTATCAATCCAAGCTCCTCTTCTTCTCTTCTTCATTGAATTAGAAAAGAGCAAGAGACTCCAGGAGCACCTTCAAGACTAACAAAATTTGCAGCCAGGTATGAGCTTTCATGAGCTACTGCTCATTTCCTCCAATAGGGCATGAAAGCTCCTCCCCTGCCACAAATTCTGTTAATTAAGGTGCTCCTGGACTCTTGCTCTTTTCTCCTGCTACAGACAGACTAACACAGCGACCCATCTTGATGTATCTCATAGAATGCTTCAACTTTAACACAGAGGTGCTGTTTAACAGGATGCCTTTTAATCTGCATGGCCAATCAGCCCCAACTGGCCCTGTCCACATTCTGAAAACCTCTTGGCAGATACCAGGAAAGTTCTTGGCGGGCACCTTGACTCCCAAGAGCACCACGTTGGGGACCTCTGGCCTACCTTATAGGGCTTTTGTAAGAATGACCATAGACACGGGGAGGGAGACTGTTTAAGTTGAATAAGTATGCCAAAAATCTTTCTTCTGCATTGTGGTTCAAGAACAACTTTCCCAGATGTTGAAATCGTCTGAAATCCATGAATCTCTAGGTGATTTCCCAATTGGCTGGATATACCGGGGGGGGGGGGCAGAACTAGTTGTGATTGGTGGTACACACCACCAATTAAAATCTGCCTCTATTCCTGAGGACTGGAAGGTAGCTAATGTCACTCCCATCTTTAAAAAGGGTTCCAGAGGAGATCCGGGAAATTACAGGCCAGTCAGTCTGACGTCGATACCGGGTAAATTGGTGGAAACCATTATTAAGGAAAGAATTAATAGGCACATAGATGAACAAAACCTATTGAGGCAGACTCAGCATGGGTTCTGTAAGGGAAGATCTTGTCTCACTAACCTGTTAATGTTCTTTGAGGGGGTGAACAAACATGTGGACGAGGGGGATCCAATAGATATTGTTTACCTTGACTTCCAGAAAGCATTTGATAAAGTTCCTCATCAAAGGCTCCTAAGTAAGCTCAAAAATCATGGAATAAAAGGGCAAGTCCTTTTAGGGATCAAAAACTGGCTAATTAATAGAAAACAGAGAGAGAGTATAAATGGGCAGTTCTCTCAGTGGAGGGTGGTAAGCAGTGGGGTACCGCAGGGATCAGTACTTGGTCCACTGCTTTTTAACTTGTTCATTAATGATTTGGAGTTGGGAGTAAGCAGTGAAGTGGCTAAATTTGCGGATGATACGGAGTTGTTCAGGGTGGTGAAAACCAGTGAGGATTGTGAGGCACTCCAAAGGGATCTGTCAAGGATGGGCAAGTG
>NW_015160865.1:599390-627944 GCF_001447785.1 Gekko japonicus | reverse complement strand
CTGATCAAGAGAGAGATCTTGGAGTTGTAGTAGATAACTCACTGAAAATGTCGAGACAATGTGTGACTGCAATAAAAAGAGCCAATGCTATGCTGGGGATTATTAGGAAGGGTATTGAAAACGGATCAGCCAATATCATCATGCCCCTATATAAATCAATGGTGAGACCTCATTTGGAATACTGTGTGCAATTCTGGTCACCACACCTTAAAAAGGATATTATAGCTTTGGAAAAAGTGCAGAAAAGGGCAACTCGGATGATAAAAGGGTTGGAACACTTTCCCTATGAGGAAAGGTTAAAGTGCTTAGGGCTCTTTAGCTTGGAGAAACAAGTGGCCTGTCGGTACTTTTCTCCCTTTCTCACAATACAAGAACTCGTGGGCACTCCATGAAATTGCTGAGCGATTGGGTTAGAACGGATAAAAGGAAGTACTTCACCCAAAGTGTAATTAACACATGGAATTCACTGCCACAGGAAGTGGTGGCAGCTACAAGCATGGACGGCTTCAAAAGGGAATTAGATAAGCATATGGAGCAGAGGTCCATCAGTGGCCATTAGCCACAAGGTATAGATAGGGGCTCTGGGGCAAGTGATGCTCTGTCATCTTGGTGCTTGGGGGGGTCAACAGTGGGAGGGCTTCTAATGTCCTGGCCCCACTGGTGGACCTCCTGATGGCACTGGTATTTCTGGCCACTGTGTGATACAGAGTGTTGGACTGGATGGGCCATGGGCCTGATACAACATTGGCGTCTCTTATGTTCTTATGTTAACTATGACAGTCCAATCACACTGCTGTCCACTGTTGATCCTACACCCATGAGAATGAATGACGTAAAACATGTGAAATTAATGTTTCAAAGCCTTTTTGACGCTTGTGGAAAAGCGCTTTCTGGGATTCCTTTATTCTAAAGGCCTTTTAACTGCATTTCTAAATTATGCAAAGGAAAGATGGTGATTTTTTTTTAAAGACACCATAACTTCTTCCAAAGAATATTCTGATCCTGTAGAATCCTCCTTTTTGAAAAACGCTGCCCATAGATAATAGTGCTGGAAAACCCTTGGGGGGGGGGGGAGAAAAAAATCCCATTTCTCTGAAATCCTCATAAAAAAAAGCATAATATAGTTAATACCAAATTTCACAAGCTTGTGCAACCGTTGGACTTTTTGCATGATGTACTCATGTGTCCAGACATGTTTTGTTTATGATTAATGAATGACTCGCCTTGAGCAACACGGCGTTCAATTCATGCCTCTCTATGAATTTGAAAAGGTCATGACTCATGAGTTTGTATCCCCCCGTACAAAAATCTTACATGTTGCAAAATATGTTAACGTTGATAACACTGAGTACTCGGTGATAACATGGGAGAGGGGTGAGAAGTCTGGGAGGCCCAGAGAGGTTCCAGTTCTGTAACGACAATGAACTACGGTAAATCTCTTTGGCAATTCTGACCCTCACCCAAGATCCTCTGAAGATCTTACAGGAAAACTAACCAACCAAATAACAAAGTTTTGAAGATCTGCTATTTAGCGTACAAGTGACTGATTCCTTCAGAATAAGGTTGAAAGCACAGTCTCTCTGACCAAGCTCTTAAAGAGTCAGGGGTTAGTGGGCTCTGATTGGTTGGATTTACTGGATACATTTGGTCCTCCAATGCAGAAGAACCTACCTGAGATGCCCTTATGCATGGGGTGGAGGGGGTTAACAAAGAGAACTTTGTCTCCCTCTCCCCAAATACTAGAACTCAAGAGCATCCAATCAAGCTGATCGACAGTGGGTTCAGTGTGGACAAAAAGGAAATATTTCTTTACGCAAGTAATTAAAATGCCAGAGGATGTAGTGATGGCCACAGACATAGATGGCTTTTAAAGTGGATTAGCATTTTCTTGGCGTATTGGTCCATCAGTGGCTACTAGCCATGGTGACGTAAGGGAACCTTCATGTTTAGAGGCATTCAACCTCTGAATACCAGCGCCAGGAGGAAACATCAGGAGACGGCCTCTGAGCCCTGTTATTGGACCTCCACGGGAACTGATTGGCCACTGTGTGAGACAGGATGCTGGACTAGATGGACCACTGGTCTGATCCAGCAGGGCTCTTCTGATGTTCTAATTAAGACCTCAGCATCTATGCCCTGTTGTTGGCTATCTAGAGGAACTGGTTGGCCACTGTGTGAGACAGGATGCTGGACTAGGTGGACCACTGGTCTGATCCAGCAGGGCTCTTCTGATGTTCTAATTAAGGCCTCAGCATCTATGCCCTGTTGTTGGCCATTTAGAAGAACTGGTTGGCCACTGTGTGAGACAGGATGCTGGACTCAATGGACCACTGGTCTGATCTAGCAGGGCACTTCTGATGTTCTAATTAAGGACTCAGCATCTATGCCCTGTTGTTGGTTGTCCAGTGGAAATGGTTGGCCACTGTGTGAGACAGGATGCTGGACTAGGTGGACCACTGGTCAGATCCAGCAGGGCTCTTCTTGCATTCTTTTGTTCCATTTCTGGACTTTCCATTATAAAATTGGCTTCTCCTTTCTCAGGGATTTCATTTCCCAACGGGAAGGGCTCCTGTGAGACATCAAGTTGGCCCTTTTGCTTCCAACCTCTTGTGGAGGTCAGATTAAATGATGCTGGGACCCAGATGGGGTTCTTAGGTATCTAGGTGCCCATCTGTGGCCTACAGACACAGGGTGGGATGTCCATGGGGCTGAGAAGTGGGAACAGTGACCCAGTCTAATGTTATGGTGGCCAGATGTTGTTGGAAGGGATAGTGGTAATGGTGTCCCCAGGGACACGGCCCCTGTTCTTGAAAGGCTGACAGATCCAATGATGCTTGGAGGAACTGAGGATAAGGTGTCCTGCTGGCTTGGTTTCTGCACACTTCAGAAGTATAGCTGGAGAAGAATCCTCGACGGCTCTTCATTCGGCATATCAATATTCATCGGCAATCCTTTGTTTCCAAGCCTATTAAGCTCCAATAATTGCCTCTTATCTTTCCTTAACGTGAGTTGTGTAGATTGTTGGACATGCAAATAGTCCGGAGGTGAAGATGGGGATTGGGAGATTGGCTTCCCGATTACACAAAGCTGCCGGGTCAAGTAGAGAAAAGCGGTGTTATTCCCGTCTGCCGTTCCCAGCAAAAGGAGAAGGGGAAAAAAGCCACTTGGGAGTTGCTCTGCCGGAGGACAAATGGTAGAAACAGGATCTGCTTCCATCTGTTTCCTCTCAGCTTTTCAGCTGTACCTCTACCTCCTAGGGACTGACAGTTCTGGGTTGTGAAACATCTGGAGATTTTTTGGGGGGGTGGAGTCCAAGGAGGGCGGGGCTTGGCTAGGGGAGGGACTTCAATGGGTATAATGCCACGGACTCCACCTTCCAAAGTGGCCATTTTCTCCTGGTGACATGATCTCTGTTTCCTGGAGATCGGTTGTAATAGCAGGAGATCCCCAGCCACCGCCAGGAGGCTGGCAACCCTCCCCTCCCCTGTTATAAAAAAGGGATTCAAGAAAAGGAGGCAAAGAGAAAAAATAAAATTGTTTCAGTAGGGGACATAACAAATCAGAGACAGTGTGCTGTAGCCAGGGGTCATTTCCTGCAGTAAGGAGCCCAGGGGGTGGGCACATGCAAGAAGCCCCACCCCCTTCTCCCAGCAGCCCTCAGTCAGAGCAAGAAGCAGCCAGGTAAGCTGCAGAGCCCCCCCGGCCCCCCGGTCCAAAACAGTCCAGTGGCACCTTTAAGACCAAGTTTTATTCAGGTACAAGCTCTCCCTCCTCTGCCAGGACAGATCTGCATATTCCCCCGCCCCCAATAGCTAGCAATCCCAAACAGTCCAGTGGAGGCTGAGCGGTGGGTGTTGCCTTCTGACACACTTCTGGTGATGTCAGGGGGTGTGGCATATGCAAATAAGTTATGCTAATGAGTTATGCTAATGAGCTCCTGCCCCTCTTTTTCTGCGAAATGACCCCTGGCTGTAGCAGACTAGAACCTGGGAGTTCTGGATTCAGATGCCCCCTCTGCCAGTCACTCCCTGTCAGCCTAATCTCCCTCACAGGGCTGTTGTGAAGACAAAAACAGGAAAAGGGGAACCATTAATATCTATTTGAGAGCCGTGGAGGGAGGGTGATAAAGGTGCTCTGGGGTCAACGGGGCCGGATCCAGATTGGGGGGGGGGGCTGGGCAGAGAATAGAGTTGCAGCCCCCCCCCCGGTTACCAGAGGGCAATGAGGGGGAAGGGATGATTGCTAGAACTGGGCTGGGAAACTCCTGGAGATTCGAGGATGGAGCCCAGGGAGGACGGGGGCTTCAGTGGGGTACAATGCCACAGAGTCCTCCACCCTCCGAAGCATCAATTGTCTACAGGGGAACCGATCAGTTTAATCTGGAGATGAGCTGTAATTCCGGGGGATCTCTGGGTCCCACTTGGAGGCTAGCATTCCTAGGATAGAATGCCCAGGGGCCCCCTCCTCTCCTCTGCCTACCACCAGCCCCCTGTCATCCCTCCCTTCCCACCCATTGACCCGTATGCCTACCCATCCTTCTTCCTCCCCCTCACAGTTCCCCTCTCCACCTGCACCCACATGCCCATTCCCTGACGATGCTGGGCAGTCTATATGGCTGAGTACCAGATGAAAAGGCCATGCGCTGGATTGTGGGCAAAGCAAATATTAATATACTCAGTGCAAACAGTACAGTGAGATGAGTGAAAACAGTCCCTATGTACAGTGAAAAATACAGTAAAGCAGGGGTCATTTCCTGTAGGAGCGTACAGGAGCAAAGCTCCGGCAGTAAAGAGCCCAGGGGGTGGGCAAATGCAACAAGCCCTACCCCCTGCTCCCAGCAACCCTCAGTCAGAGCAAGAAGCAGCCAGGTAAGTTGCAGAGCCCCACCCCGCCCCCCCAGTTCGAAACAGTCCAGTGGCACCTTTAAGACCAAGTTTTATTCAGGTACAAGCTCTCCCTTCTCTGCGAGGACAGATCTGCATATTCCCCCGCCCCCAATAGCTAGCAATCCCAAACAGTCCAGTGGAGGCTGAGCGGTGGGTGTTGCCTTCTGACACACTTCCGGTGATGTCAGGGGGTGTGGCATATGCAAATAGGTTATGCTAATGAGTTATGCTAATGAGCTCCTGCACCTCTTTTTCTACGAAATGAACCCTGCAGTAAAGTATGATCATTCAAATATAAAGAATTTTTTTCATTGTGGAATACAGTGAGTCATAACAAAAGGAGCTCTTCAGCCACTCCACAAATTCACAAAATCATAAAACTATCATCAATATATTCGTAATAAACTTTCAAATGATTTTTAAAAAGAGGATGAAGATTGCCCAATAGGGCAGAAACGCGTCAGGTCATGTGTATTGGCCCTTGTGTTTAGGCTATAGTTTCTTACGAGGATTTCATTGGGCCCTTATGTATGTTTTTAACTGTCTCTCTAATAAATACATGTATTTTTGTATATTATAAGTTTTAACTAGGATTTTAATATTGGCCCTTCATTAGACTTTCTTCTCACCCTTTTGGTTCTTGATTCCAGGAAAATCTGGCCTGGACTTTGGCTCGGGTTCGGATCTGTGCCCAACCCTCCCTCCCTTCCCCCATATATAGGGCTTGCACATAGCTTTTTCTTCTGTGTGGCTTCTGGTACTCTGTACTCTCTTTGATTTCTCACACTCCCCTCCGCCTTTTGCTCTTACTTCCAGTCCATATGGCTACCAGTTTGGTGTAGTGCCAAACTGGTGTAGTGCCTGTTTGGTGCAGTGGTTAGGAGCACGGGCTCTAATCTGGGAGAACCGGGTTTGATTTCCCACTCCTCCACATGCAGCTGCTGGGTGACCTTGGGTCAGTCACAGTTCTCTCAGAGCTGTTCTCTCACGAGCAGTTCTCGAAAGAGCTGTCTCAGCCCACACAGGGTGTCTGTTGTGGGGAGGGGAAAGGAAAGGAGTTTGTAAGCCGCTCTGAGACTCCTTCGGGTAATGAAGGGTGGCGTATAAAATCCAATTTCTTCTTCTTCTCATCTTCAGAGTGCTTACAAAAGAGCAGGTGGGCGAGAAGGGGAAGTGGGCAGGAGAAGATGCACATGGTCAGCGGCAGTGGGCCCTGCCAGAAGCTCAGGAGCCCTGGCATCTAGCTCACCTTGGGTTACGTTGACGCCAGCCCTGTCTGGATATGGAGAATAATTTGCTCTCTGGGACAGATCCCTTCCCGGGTCATCTGTTTCTCTTTGCCTTTTGCAATGTCCTAAAGACAAAGGTGGCTCAGGTGCCCTCTCGGCAGCAAAAGCAGTTCCTGATTGTTCCCGAAGGATCATAATGTCCATTTCCCTGTTGACCAAACGCAATGTGATTTTTTTGTTGTTGTTGTCGTCGCCCTGCTTGTTTGGGAACTGTCCGTACCACAGCGAGGTTTACACTTCATCATTCTTTGCGGGCCCGTATGAATCAGAGCAATTCACCTTGATATTTGTGTTGCAAAGTTCAACTGTTTTTATGAAGAATAGTTTGTGTCATCGCTTTCAAAAGGGGGGAGAAGAAAGATGTAACTCTGAGAATGATTAGTAAACGCAGACTGGCCTTTGCACCTCTGGTTTGTTTAATATTGCCGTTTTATGTTTTTTTCCCCCCCTCTTTCCCCCCTGCAAATTGGCCTGGAACTATTTGTCCTCTGAATTATTAATCTATAACGAAACATTGTCCTTGGTGTTGGTGGAGCTTGGAACGCCACCAAATCGATTATCGTGCCTTTGAAATTGTGACTCGGATGATTTCCAGCCTCGCATTCAAAACTTCTTGTTCATTGTTCGTCCCTCTCGAAACTTCATTTCGGAGGGGGCCAGTGGCCAATTCGAGATGGAGAGATCATCGCCTGCTTTTGTGGCTCATCCGTTCCGGAGAGTTTCTAACCAGCGATGCTGCGATCCTTGCAAAGAGCCGGCTCAGACCTGAGCGGACCTCTGCAATGCTGCACTTTCTCCCGACTCGTTCGCCCTATACTGTCCAAGATGCTGGCTTGTTCAGGGTTGAAAAAGAGCCAGGCTTTCAAGAATATTTGCACTGATGCTGCTGGAGCCACATTCATCACCCCAGAGGCAGCTGGCTGTGCCTACTCAGGAGCAATGGGATGGCTAGGATTCATGGGAATTGTAGTTCCCCCTCCCAGCTTTCTGATTCGGTTTCAGAGGTCGGGAAAACAAAAATTCCCATCAACCCCAGCAGAAGATCAGACTAGAGAATACTGGGAAGAGACATTTACGGGGGGGGGAGTAAGATTTGAGTCCAGTAATTAGGGCTACCATATTTTCAAAAAGATGACATATTTCCCGAAGATTACATATTTCCCGACTGACTACTTCAAACAAGGGTTCACTAGGACAAATCTCATTTTAAAGACCCCTACTATTTAAGCTGTGATCATTGCTATTGACTAGGAATCGTTCTAATTTTCAAATCCCAAAGGAGGACATTTTCGTCAGGTTTTAAAGAGCCCAGAAGAGGATGGATACCCACAAAAGAGATGTCCTCTAAAAAGAGGACATCTGGTAACTCGACTAGTAACACTTTGAAGAGCGGCAAGATTTCCAGGGTATAAACTTTAGAGCAGGGGTGTCAAACATGCGGTCTGGGGGCCGGATCAGGCTCCCGGAGGGCTTCTATCAGGCCCGCAGTGGAACTGGCTGTCTTCTGCTTCTTCTTACAGTTCTGCTGCTGCTGCATCATCGTAGGTTTGCAGCTTACAGATACACACCTGAAGAGCATACTCAAGATTGCAACAGGACAGACATTTTGATGCAATAATTCGGAGCAAGAGGTGTCAGTTATCAGACACTGTTAAATAAACAAAATATTGCAAGAGTGCTAATGTTTTAAGCATGTTTTTTATTTTAAGTTAGAAAAAACCCTTCGTGTTTGTGTCCTCGATAAAGTTCATATCTCCGCTACCTGGCATTACATTTTATGACACACATGGCCTGGCCCAACAAGGTCTCATTTATGTCAGATCCGGCCCTCTTAATCAATGTGTTTGACACCCCTGCTTTAGAGAGTCAAAGCTCTCTTCTTCAGATACCTAACCAGAGGCCCCATATTGGTAGGTGTTACTGGCTGGACATTAGATGTAACCTTTTTGTTATTATTCTCCCTGATGGCCCAGGTTAGCCTGTTGTTGTAAGATCTCTAGAAGCCAAGCAGGGTCAGCCATGGTTAGTATGTGAACGGGAGACCACCGAGGAAGTCGATGATTGCTACACAGAAGAGGCGGGCAATGACCAACCCCCTCTGTTCGCCTCTTGCCTTGAAAGCCCCATGGGGTTACCATAAGTTGGTTTGTAAGATTTCCTTTTTTTAATTGTTTGGTATCGTTCTGAGCTCTTGTGAATGTTCAGTCCTTCAGTAGAGGAGGAGGAGGAGATTGGATTTATACCCCGCCCTTCACTTGGAGTCTCAGAGCAGCTGACAAACTCCTTTCCCTTCCCCTCCCCACAACAGACACCCTGTGAGGTCGGTGGGGCTGAGAGAGCTCTGACACAAACTGCTCTTTTTCAAGGACAGCTCTGACAGAACTATGGCTTGCCCAAGGTCATCCAGCAGCTGCATGTGGAGGAGTGGGGAATCAAACCAGGTTCTCCCAGGTCCCTTCCAACTCTAACATTCTATGATTCTATGAAATGCCAGTCGACTTAGAGATATAAAGGTAAAGCTAAAGGTTTCCCTTGCTCGAAAGCCAGTCGAATCCGACTCTAGGGTTGCGGTGCTCATCTCCGTTTCAAAGCCGAAGAGCCAGTGCTGTCCGAAGACGTTTCCGTGGTCATGTGGCCGGCATGACTAAACACCAAGGCACACGGAACTCTGTTCCCTTCCCACCGAAGTGGTACCTATTTATCTACTTGCAATTTCTTGCTTTCGAACTGCTAGGTTGGCAGGAGCTGGAACTAGAGACGGGAGCTCACCCCGTCATGCGGCACACTTGGGTCTCGAACTGCTGAACTACCGACCTTCCACAGCCTGCAGTTCAGCGTCTTAACCACTTGAGCCACCGCAGCTCCTATAGAGATATAGCACAGCTAGTAAAAAAAAAAAAAGGCAGATTCATGAAGAAGAGGTCCATCAGTGGCCACTAGCCATGATGACTGGAGAGAACTCTGCATACAGAGGCATACAGTTACCAACCTCCAGGTGGGGCCTGGGGTCCTCCCAGAATTGCAACTGATCTCCAGACTGTGGAGATCAGTTCTCACTTCTCCTGAAATAAATAGCAGTGTTGGCAGGCAGGCTGTAGGACATCGCATCCATGCCTCATTCCTTCATCTCCCCAAACTCCACCTTCCACAGGCACTACTCCCAAATCTTCAGGAATTCCCCAAGATGGAGTTGGCAACCATACAAGAAGAGGCGGCGGCGGAGGAGATTGGATTTATACCTTGCCCTTCACTCAGAGTCTCAGAGCAGCTTACAATCCCCTCTCCCTTCCCCACAACAGACACCCTGTGAAGCAGGTGGGGCTGAGAGAGTTCTTGTGAGGACTGCTCTTGAGAGAACAGCTCTGAGACAACTTGTGACTGACCCAAGGTCACACCAGCAGCTGCATGTGGAGGAGTGGGGAACTGAACCCGGTTTTCCCAGATTAGTGTCCGTCACTCTTAACCACTACACCAAACTCTGAACACCAGTGTTAGGATGAAGCATCAAGCAAAAGCCTACACCCTGTTTGTTTGGCTCTCCAGAACAACTGCTAGCCCATTGCATGAAACAATATGCTGCACTAGCAGGGCTCTTCTCATGTTCTTAAGTATTTGTGGGTGTACACGCAAAGATTCTTATCATTTGTTCCTGTCTCCTTTTCAGGATTTTCAGTTCCGTTTAATGAAACTTGTTGATCCGGCTTGGACAAATCTTTTAAAAGTAAGGCACCACCCTCCACAAATGAAACCCTTCGGAGTCCTATCGAGTTCACGGATGAGATTTCAGCACCCGTTACTTTCCCATTCAGTTCACGGAAACTTAAATACAGTGACGGTTTTCCCAATGAATAGGCAACCAGTTTTCTAAACCTTGTACATCTCAATTTATCTTAACAGAATTGTTTTTGGGGGTTGTTTTTTAAAGGAAAATGTTGATAGGCGACGCAAAGATCAAACTGTTGCCTGGAAAGTAATGAATATAGATGGGTAAACCTCCAAACGTATATTTGCAAACAGAGCATCCGCAAAACGGGAAATAAGTCCATCTTGGCTTTGCGAGTGAGTCGCGCAAGCAAGCACATAATTAAGCCTTTGGAAATTAATTAGCGATGGAAGGAGCGGATGAAAATGGCAGCTCGTCATGTCACACAGAAGAAGTTTGAGTTAAGAGGCTGCGGAAAGTTTGCCAGCGCTCTCAGAGTAGGGACAAGCAATAATTATCTCTCGCTCGCCTGCAAATTCCCACACACCAGAACTCGAGGGATATTCCCCCCCCCCAATCCTGTTAACTCCACCAGTTTCCAAGGAACAGTTGGTCTTGTTAAGTCAATGATTATGAGAAGGCTATGGAGGCACGGTCCATCAAATTAACCCCCTTTGTCCAAGGCCCCCAAAGAGTCCCCTTCATTTCCCTAAATTCGGCTCCTTCTCAGGCATATAAATACAGGCGTGTTTTCCAAGCGCCAGAAGACTTTCTAGATGCATCGCATTAGCAAATTGTAACCTGAGAGGAGGGGGGGGCAGGGCTTGGAAACAGAAGGACCCCTGGGGGACCCCATTGTTTTTCTAATCAAGATTATTGCATCCATTGAGACCCAGGAAAGGAGAGATCAGGCTGACCCAAAAAAAAAAATTGCCAACTTCCCATGAAATAGTTTTGTCAGTTGAGTCCGGGTGCAGGGCCTGATATTAACATATAAATGAAGTCTCTTCCCTCCCCTCCCAAACCGGCCCCTGAATAGATGCATGGAAAATATAAACAGAGAGAGAGAGAGAGAGAAGCCCTTTTTGTGTGCTTAAATCAAACGAGAGCCCCGAGTTTGAGTCCAGTAGCACCTTTAAGCCCGACAAAGTTTTATTTAATACAAAGTTTGCATGCACACGGAGGCTTATACCTCCAATAAAACTTTGTTGGTCTTAGAGATGCTATACTAGACTCAAATTTTGTTCTGCTGCTTCAGACCGACAGGAATAGCCCCCTGAATCTAAATCTAACAAGTTTCATCTCAACTCCCCCCCCACTCCGAGTTAGGCTCTCTGCAAATCTTGGGAGCGGGGGGCACGAAATGGGGTGGCGGGGCTGGAGAAGGGGGGGAGCACAGCCTCCCCCCTTTTGGTTTTTCTTTCTTTCTTTTTAACTTTGAAACCATAAAGTAGCAAAGCTGCAGTTCCCCCCGCTGATAGCAACAGGAACCTGATTATGCCTGCGAAAAGTACAAATGGCCGGATGAATGCGAGGAGCAGACCTCCGGCGTTCACCGGGCACTGGTTTTTCATTTTATAGCAGAGGGCTGGGGTACAAAGGGGGGTGGGGGGTGAGAAGGAGAAACAGATGATTTTTCAGGCAGAGGTCAAGCATATAAAAGTTTGTTTTCCAGGCCGGCTAGAAGCTGGGAGCCGGCTTCGGCAGGCAACAGGCCTCCAGTGGTATTTTCCACATGGTCTCCTATTCCACCTGTTAGGGGTTGTTTTGCAGGATCCCAACACATTGATGGCACCTCTAGCTGAATTGCCCGTTCAGCCTTCTGGGTGATATAATCTAATGTCTTTTTGTCCATTGGCCACCTGTTGGGGTAGTGTACTGGTTAGAGCACCGGCCTGGGATCTGGGAGACCCAAGTTCGAATACCGACACTGCCATGGAAGCTTGTTGGGGGGCCCTGGGCCTGTCACCCTCTCTCAGCCTAACCTACCTCACAGGGTTGTTGTGAGGGTAACATGGAGGAGAGGAGAACATGGTAAGCTGCTTTGAACCCCCATTGGGTAGAAAGGTGGGATATAATGGAATGACATGAAATGAAATTTGACATTCTTCCGTCACCAGAAATGATACTCCCCCCCCCCTTTTGAAAATGCTGGACAGAGGAAACAGAACTTGCCAAAACCAGGATTCAGACCCGTCCCCCCGTCCGACATATCTGAGGGACCGTCTTTCCCCATACAGGCCCCAAAGAGCATGTCGGTCGGGGTCACAGAACCGTTTAGTGACCCCGGGCCCAAAAGAGGCCAGGCTAGCTACCACAAGGGCCAGGTCCTTTTCGGTGGCGGCCCCTATCTGGTGGAATGAGCTCCCGGAGGAGATCAGGGCTCTGCGGGACCTTTTCCAGTTCCGCAGAGCCTGTAAGACGGAGCTCTTCCGCCAGGCTTTTGAATAGGGGCCGCCGCCGCCACTACCACCACCATATATCTGCGGAGCAGGACCACCGGGGATGGGCCTCTGGGAAGTGGGAACATCATGGCTCATGCCGTCTCCCCGTGGAGTTGGATTTCATCATCGGACCTCCTCGTGACATGTAAGGGAGAATGTGTAATCTAGTCTTTCGTGTATCTGTGAGATGTTATATTTTTAGCTTGCTGTTTTGTTGTACCTGTTTTTATAGCACCTTAGTGCCTTGTAAGCCGCCCTGAGCCCGCAATGTGGGGAGGGCGGGATAGAAATAAAATGAAATAAAGAAATAAAATAAAATTCCCAATGGTTCGCCCCGGATCGCTGGGCCGCTTAATCTTTATTTATTCTCTCCCAGGTTGGGCGAACTTGGCGATTGTTGTAATCTGCCGGTCAGCCATATTGGCCGTTTGATACTAAATGAGCCCTTGAATGGCCAACGGTTGCCGCTGCATTGTGTCGCCAGTGTATGCCTCAGAGGTGACTCGGACGGGAGGTTCAATAGGCGTTGCAAAGACGGGGGGCTTAAATGGAAGGCACCCTTCACTCACGATCTGCCCTCGCTATTGGAGGCGCAATCAGATTATTCCTTTGTCCCTGCCTGTGACAATGCTCCAGAACACATGAATGAAAACCCAGACTTTGTGTTCCCCTGGTGGATTACACTGGGTCTTTGTGTGCGTCGGGCCGACATGGAAAATGCACTTAAGGGGGACGCATATTGGCCACCAATGAGATTATTGCAAAAACTAAATGTCGGGACCCGCGGAAGACAGCCAGTTCGCCATGCCCAGCAAACTGAGTACAGGCTGGTCTGAAGCAAAGGGCCCAGTGTGAGCACCATGGACCTAAATGAGAGCCAGAGACAGCTAACAGCATTTCTGGAGCCATCCTCCCTGAGCTGAGACAAAAATGTGTGAGCCAAAGGCTATAAAACTGTGAGCTAGCTCACACTAACTCAGCTTAGAGGGAACACTGACCCCCACTGATCTCCTTCCCTTCCCCAAACCCTGCTCTCCCCAAGTACCATCCTCCAAATCTCCAGGAATTCCCCACCCCATTGTTGGCAACCACACCCGTCCAGCTACCCACCTGAAATTGTCTTCAATGAAGGGCCCTGCTGGATCATGCTAAGGGCTGATCACTGCCTCCTTACTCTGACACCTGGCATGAAGAATAGAACAGCCTTCAGGACCTCGAAAGAAGAGTACTGGGGGGCAGCGTTCTGCGGACCCTGCTGGCCTGAGGGACTCATGGATATGGGCAAGGCATACGACTGGCTTTCATATGATGTGTGGGGTTTATCTGGGTGATGCAGAGAATTTTTTCATGGGGGGGGCGGCGCACGGGGCACCTGGCACTGCAACGTTCCCTCTAAGCTGTGGAGTCCTGTGAGCAAAAATTCTACTTTGTGAGCTACCGGCATTAAAGTTGTGAGCAAGCAGTTTGGCTACTGCATAAATTAGTGTGTTCTGGAGCCCCATCCTTCCTGAGCTAAGACAAAAATGCGTGAGCCGGAGGCTAAAAAACTGTGAGCTAGCTCACACTGACTCAGCTTAGAAGAAGAAGAGATTGGATTTATACCCCGCCCTTCACTTGGAGTCTCAGAGCGGCTTACAAACTCCTTTCCCTTCCCCTCCCCACAACAGACACCCTGTGAGGTGGGTGGGGCTGAGAGAGCTCTGACAGAAACTGCTCTTTTTCAAGGACAGCTGTGCCAGAGCCTGCGACTGACCCAAGGTCACATCAGCAGGTGCAAGTGGAGGAGTGGGGAATCAAACCCGGTTCTCCCAGATTAGAGTCCACACACTTAACCACTACACCAAACTGGCAGCGGGGTTGCTGACCTCCAGGCGTGGTCTGGCGATTTCCTACGGTTACAACCGATCGCCAGACTACAAAGAACAGTTCCCCAGAAGAAAGTAGCTGCTTTGGAGGGTAGACTCCATGGCATTATGTGAGTGACTCGGCCTGCCTGGACATTGGGGGTGCTACATCACTCTAAGCAGGGCTTTTTTTTTTTTTGTAGAAAAAGCCCAGCAGGAACTCATTAGCATAGTAGGCCACACCCAACAGCAGAAACTCATTAGCATATTAGGCCACACCCCTGGCAGTGCAGCTCATTAGCATATTAGCCCACACTCACATGCCTTCCGTTGGCTTGCCACGGGTGCCCTGTGGCTGCGGGGAGCCCAGGCAAGCCGGCCCTTGGACAGGCCGGGGAGGCACGGGGTGGCATTTTAGTGCCTCCCCAATCTTTCCATGGCTCCCCTGGCCTGCTTGCCTCGAAGTCGCCGGAAGGGAGGGGTTCGCTCTCCAGGCCTTCCCTCTGTAGCCACGCATGCAGAGGTTTTGGCTGTAGTGGGCGTGGCCAACTCTGAAGCCAGCTGGAATTCCATTCCTGGCCATTCCTGCCCCAAAATAGCCCTGACTCTAAGGTCCTTTCCACACTCGGATCTCATCCTTGGTTTTATCAGAGTTCAACTCACATCACAATACCTTGCATTTGTCCCTGGTTATAACAGCTTCCGTTTATCCCGGGACAAGTGTGGGATGAAACCGGGGTGACCTCAGTGTAATGTAGAAACAAAAAATACCCCGAGATAATTACAGGGGTGAACTCACATGTAGTGTAGAATGTACGTTCGGGGACAGGGCTGAACCAGGATTTAAGGTGTAGTGCGGAAAGGACCTAAGGGTAGATAGGTGTTATCTCCTTAAATAGGATGCCTCTCTTTGTCTTAACCTGGGAGCTCCCCTCTGACCCCTCCTCTCTCTCTATGGGTGCTTTCAGACGCGCCGTTTCAGCTGGCATAAACCGGAGCAGTTTGATCTGGAAGAAACGCGATCACACTCACCTCCTGACTGCGCAGCACATCGGGATATGCCCGTTCACACATCAGCGGGTTTTTAATCTTTTTTTTTACATTTTGCGCATGCGAAAAGGCCCTCCTGGGTGCGTTCAGACGGGGCATTTATGCCAGTATAAATGCTGGTTGGAAGCGGTATACTTACGGGCGATCACACGGCGAACATCTGCCTTCCGTCCCTAACCGCTGCAAACAGCCTTTAACCGTCGTATTCTGCTACTAGGTCCCCAAGTGGTGGTATCCTGAGTGCACCGGTTCCAACCGCATTATCCCCGTCTGATCGCTCTCTGCTGGTGTAGAGCCACTTCCGTTCGGAAGCCTGAGGCTTCCGCTTTTTGGCCGCCAATTTTTTTTAAGCCTCCTCGATGTGCGCTTGGGTGAAGCTTCGCCCCGGCGTTTGTTAAAAAAAAAAAAGATGCTTAGTTTTAGGCTGCGGATCAGTCCAGGACCTCACAGAGGCCCTTTTCGCTGTAAAAGTTTAAAGGGAAGTCTTCGCTTCAGGGCACACTTTTCGGGATGGGGTATTCTGCGCCTGCGCGAAGATATGAACTCTGTGGATGGCTGCCTATGCCCATGTGCAAAATGTAAAAAAAAAATTAAACCACACTCAGGGCACACTCAGGATGTGAGTGTGATCGCGTTTCTTCTGGATAAAATTGCACCGGTTGGGACCTGCAGCAGTTTATACTGGTATAAATGCCCCGTCTGAATGTCCTCTCACTCTCTCAACATGGCCTTCCATGGGGGCACATGTCACGGCAGGTCTCTCCTGTAGAGACAGTGCCCTCATCCTCCCACACACACGATGCCGGACAAGTTGGCCATTTGTGAAAGGGAAAGAACTCTTTAGATTAGGCTCCTCTCTCTTCTTTCGACTGCAACCTGGATGTGAACTGGATCTGCTTGAATCAATGCAAGTGTACCTTTTTTGCAATATACTTCTTGGGAGATGTATTTTCTGCACTCAGCATCACGCTTCCACGACTGGGCAACACTCTGCTATATGAACCAAACGTCCCAATAATGATGTCCTGCTGAGGTCCCTCCCCTCCCCTCCCCTCCCCAAACCCCACCCACTCTTCCCAGGCTCCACCCCCCCAAAGTCTCCAGGTATTTTCCCACCCAGAGGTGGCACACCTACTCGACAGCCCTGACAGGAGGGATGAGAGATTCCTGAATATGCTCTGCCCTCTTTATCCCTTCCCGAGCGAGAACACGGTCTTCCTTCGACAAGGCCACACCTGGCTCAAAATTGCACCAGGACGCTAATCCACCTTCGATATCGAATAACAAAAGAAAAGCATTCCCCTATTCCTAGTGCATTGTTTGCTTCTGGGTTTCATGGGGATATAAAATCAGCACTGGCTGGCGTGGAGCCCTCAAACGTTAACGCACTCGAACCGCATTCGCGCCTGTGTGCAGTTGGCACGCCCGGGGGCCCCCAAAGCAACTGGGCGTCCGATGGGAAAGTGCATTCCAAGGACTCAGGGACAGTCCCATCCTTGAGCTGGTGTTCAAGCACAAGGCACTGGGCAGGGCTCTTTTTGTAGAAAAAGCCCAGCAGGAACTCATTAGCATAATAGGCTACACCCAACAGCAAAACTCATTAGCATATTAGGCCACACCCTGACAGCACCGCTTATTAGCACATTAGGCCACACCCCCATGTTACCAGAAGTGTGGTCATCCAGCCACACCCACTTTTCCCTTCTTACTCTATTTACCTTGTTTGTTGTCAAAACCCAGGGCCTTTTTTGTAGCAGGACCTCCTTTGCATGTTAGGCCACACACCCCTAATGTAGCCAGTCCTAATGAGTTTCTGCTGTTGGGTGTGGCCTATTATGCTAATGAGTTCCTGCTGGGTGTGGCCAACTCAGGAGCCAGCCGGAACTCCGTTCCTGTGCGTTCCTGCCCAAAAATAGCCCTGGCACTGGGGATTCATCATGTAGCCCTTCATACCTTACCCGGAACAGCTGCCTCATACTTGAGTGCACCCAAACAAAGACGTCCGGTTTAATCCACTCAGCAGCTACTTTCATTTTTCTTTTCTCCACCCCTCGATGCTGTTCTGGAGGTACGCAGTGTGCATTCTGTTCAAAGTGCGTCTTCCGTTTCATATCCATTTCCCACCTTGTCTCTTTCTTAATGCAAACGGGGGGGGGGGAAGGAGTGTTATGTGGATTATTTGTCATGCCTCGGCGTTGCTGGAGGGTGAGTATTCAATGTTTAGAAGGTATACACATTCCCAAAGTCGGCTGCCAAATAGTTTCCCTTTTGTTTAAGTCAGCACATCCCTTTCAGGTGTATGTTCACAGTTAAGGTGTGTCAGCTATAACTTGCACAAAGAGTTTTCAGTTTGCTGGCTAGGGTTTCCAACACTGCCTCTGCAAAGGCCAGGAGATTTTTAGTTGTTGTAGATTTTCTGGGCTGTGTGGCCGTGGTCTTGGCACCAATGTTCCCGCTAAGCTGTGAGGTCTTGTGAGCAAAAATTCTACTTTGTGAGCTACTGGCATTAAAGTTGTGAGCAAGCAATATGGCTAGTGCATAAATTAGCTTGCTCTGGAGCCATCCTTCCTGAGCTAAGACAAAAAAATGTGTGAGCCGGAGGCTGAAAAACTGTGAGCTAGCTCACACTAACTCAGCTTAGAGGGAACACTGCTTGGCACTGTAGTACCTGATGTTTCGCCAGCAGCTGTGACTGGCATCCTCAGAGGTATAACACAGAAAGACGGAAGACTCTCTGTGTCAATGTGAGAAGAAACATGGTAGGCAGGGAATTTATATCTTGTCAGGAAGGTATCTACTCAGCCCTACCCCACCTTCCTCAGTAGATATGAATTACCTGCCTACCTTTTTTCTTCTCACCTTGACACACAGAGTACTCCATCTTCCTGTGTTATACCTATGAAGATGCCAGACACAGCTGCTGGCGAAATGTCAAGTAAAGGTAAAGGTTCCCTTGCTCGAAAGCCAGTCGAATCCGACTCTAGGGTTGCAGTGCTCATCTCCGTTTCAAAGCCGAAGAGCCAGCGCTGTCCGGAGACGTTTCCGTGGTCATGTGGCCGGCATGACTAAACACCAAGGTGCACGGAACGCTGTGACCTTCCCACCGAAGTGGTCCCTATTGATCTACTTGCAATTTCTTGCTTTCGAACTGCTAGGTTGGCAGGAGCTGGAACTAGAGACAGGAGCTCACTCCATCCTGCAGCACACTCGGGTCTCGAACTGCTGAACTACCGACCTTCCACAGCCTGCAGTTCAGCATCTTAACCACTTGAGCCACCGCAGCTCCCAAACGTCAAGTACTACAATGCCAAGACCACAGATATACAGCCTGGAAAATCTACAACTAATGCACTCCGGCCGTGAAAGCTATCAACAACATACGCCAGGAGATTTGTTGGGCAGTGTCTGGTGAAGGGCGGGATTTGGGGAGGATGTGATGTCACTTCCAGGTGACACTCTAGGCTGCCCCCCTTATTCTCTATGGTCTTTCCTATAGAGACTAGGATAAATTCTTAGAGCATCATTATGTGGATGCCATTTGTTTCTCCCGTTCCTCAGTTCCTTGGGAGTGAGAAATTGTGGGTGGGGGCTGGTAAAATCCCCTCCACAGGTGGGTAAATGGAAGGCCTAGTGCCTTACAAAGAGCTTTTGGGGGCTGTGGGCTAGAAGAAAATGGGACACTATTGTCCTCTCAGCTTCTAGCATAACTCTTTTCCAACAGTTTAGAAATAAATATGCCTGATGAAGAATGGGGTAGAGGAGGGGAGAGACTGTGGCTCAGTGGTAGAGCCTTTGCCTGGCATGCAGAAAACCCCAGGTTCAATCCCCAATATCTCCAGTTAAAGGATCTTTACCAACAAATCCTAGAGTGTCATGCTGATGCAAAGTTAACGTATGGCTTTATCCACAAGTTAACTTATTCCACAAGTTAAAGTATGTGTGGTATGAAGAAGTCCTTCCTTTTGTCCGTCTTGGGTTCTCTGCCCATCGGTTTCATTGGAATTGTGGGAGGGAGACAAACTATGGTTGTATCATAGAGTTTCTGCTGCCTCCTAGAGCGTTGCGCTGATGCAATGACGTCAGTTCCGAGTCAGGCCCGGATGTCACATCATGCTGTCATACCAATGGCAATTTCTGCCTCATTCCCACCCCCATGGCCCTACTGAATGGCAGCAAGGGTCAGGGACTGCCCTATTATGTCCCCAAGGCGGGCCAAAATTATCATGCTATCCCACCCAAGGAACATTCAACTTCTATTGAAATGCCTTTGATCTGCTCATGGGGGGAAGAAGATTCAAATACAGGACTTAGGGGTTGAAACAGAAGGGAAAAGACACCCAAAACCTTCCTTAAAACTATTCCATTTTATCGGTTGGAGGTAGGGGCTTCTACCCCCCACCCCACCCCCAGCATAAATTACTCCTTTACAAAGATGCTTCCCTTTCCACCCCATCCCCCAAGACACGCATGCATTTTTTAAAAAACAGTGTGAGAATTACTTGAAGAGACGGAGGCTTTTTTTTTATAATTCCAACCCCACCCCCTCCAAACTGGATGAGCATTCATAATAGAAATAACCAGAGTCCTTTACTGGCTTGCCTCTACTTCAAAAGGCTGGATCTCTCCGTAGCCCCGGCCGAGTGAATGACCACTTACGTGAGTGATGCCTTATTAATACGATGACTCAGCCACTTCCCGATAAGGAGAACAATGGAGGGTCAGCGCTCCTGCATCCCTTACAGGAATTAATGAGAACATGTTGCTGGTAATTTGGACCACTGGAGATTACGCTGGAATTAAAAGGCTCTTGTGTCGGTAGGGCTTCGAGCTCCTCCAGCCAGGCACCCACGCTGAGAGACCGAGGGACGAAGAAGGGGACAAGACGAGACGGGACGCCGAAAGGAAAGCTACGGCCAGAGGTGGAAGCCCAGTTTCTGCCTACTTCTTCTTCTCCCGATCATGTTTTGTTCCTGAAACACACAACATTTACCCACCACTGTTGCCAAGAAGGGGCATGGAAGGTGCAATGTGACAAATTCACACGGCGTGTTTGAGGGATTCAGTAGGTATGGGGAGAATGGGGTTTGTTTGGATCTTTCAGAGCACCATCAGAGGTGGTAACTCGGGAAAGGTTCTTCTCAATGGTGGCTCTATGATTTCGGAATGGACTTCCCTAGAGGCCACCCTGGTACAATCAATGCTAGCCTGCTGGCATAAGAACCTAAGAGAACCCAATGTTGGATCAGGTCAGTGGCCCATCCAGTCCAACACTCAGGTGCCATCAGGAGCATAAGAGAAGCCAATGTTGGATCAGGCCAATGGCCCATCCAGTCCAACACTCTGTGTCACACAGTGGCCAAAACCCAGGTGCCATCAGGAGGCCCAGCAGTGGGGCCAGGACACTAGAAGCCCTCCCACTGTTGCCCCCCCCCCAAGCACCAAGAAGACAGAGCATCATTGTCCTAGACATAAGAACATAAGAGAAGCCAATGTCGGATCAGGCCAATGGCCCATCCAGTCCAACACTCTGTGTCACACAGTGACCAAAACCCAAGTGCCATCAGGAAGTCCACCAGTGGGGCCAGGACACTAGAAGCCCTCCCACTGTTGCCCCCCCAAGCACCAAGAATACAGAGCATCCCTTGCCCCAGACCAAGAGTTCTTATCTATACTTTGTAGCTAATAGCCACCAATTGACCTCTGCTCCATATCTATATATCTAATAGCCAAGTTGCCCCCGTGAGTGTGGATCGCTAAATCAGCGCTCTGGGGGCACTTGGGGGGGAGGGGGAGGTTTGTGCACACGTGGGCCAGTCCCCAAGTGTGCACAAAAATGCTAAACCTTGAAAATAAATTTGGGGGGGATGTTTAAATCCCCCCCCGAAAGTGCAAGACCATTCCGTGCGCATGCGCACGGAACGCTTGGCAACCGAGGCTGCCGCTGCCACTGCTTGAAAGCGGCGAGCAGTGAGGGGGGCGAGTGGCGAGGGAGCCTAAGGAGCCTCACCGCCACCGCCGCCTCGGAGCCAGCCGGGCGGGCGGGAAACATCAGGGCCAGGGGGTGAGGGGGGGAACCCGCAGGCGCCGCCACTAAGGAGCCTCGCTGCCGCCGCCTCGGAGCCAGCCGGGCGGGCGGGCGGGCGGGAAACGTCAGGGCCAGGAGGGTGAGGGGGGAAAACCGCCGCCGTCGCTAAGGAGCCTTGCCGCCGCCGAGAAAGTCGGGGGGAGGGGGAATGGGGAGGGGGGGAGACAGCCCGGCAAGGCCCGGCGGATGTTAGCCGCGCGGGCCACGCTGCGACGGGGGAAAGAGAGAGAGAGAGAGAGACAGTCTGGGGGGGAAGAGAGAGAAGGCGGGGGAGAGAGAGACTGGGGGAAGAGAGAGAAGGGGGGGAGAGAGAGAGAGACTGGGGGGGAAGAGAGAGAACGGGGGGAGAGAGAGAGACTGCCCCCCTTGTGTTTATCTAATTCCCTCTTGAAGCTGTCCATGCTTGTAGCTGCCACCACCTCCTGTGGCAGTGGCAGTGAATTCCATGTGTTAATCACTCTTTAGCATCATTCCAAGATGTTGCTCTGATGAAATACTAATGAGGAAAGGAGCCAAGCATGTTGTCCTGTTTTTACAACGATTTGCTGTGTTTCATTTGAGGATTCCCTGGTGTTGGTTTTTGCAGTGTCGTTACTCCCACTGTTGCTGTGGGGGGGGGGGGTTGCAGCGCTGTTACTCCCATTGTTGCTGTGTTGTTGTGCTTTTGCAGTGTTGTTACTCCCGCTGTTAATCTTTTGTGGGTCTGTATGATTTATGCAGTTGCTGCTGAGTTTAGTTGAGATTTTTTGAAATGAGGTGGGTTTTCTTTTTAATTGCATTGCATTGTTTGGCACTGATCATTTATGCCCGCATGAGCCCCTTAGAGAAAGAGTGAAAGGAGGAAGATCAAGATGGGTAGCTGTGTTGGTCTGTCTGTAGCAGTAGGAAAGATCAAGAGTCCAGAGGCCCCTTAAAGACCAACAAAATTTGTGACAGGGTAGGAGCTTTTGTAGGAGCTGCGGTGGCTCAAGTGGTTAAGACGCTGAACTGCAGGCTGTGGAAGGTTAGTAGTTCAGCAGTTCGAGACCCGAGTGTGCCGCATGATGGAGTGAGCTCCCGTCTCTAGTTCCAGCTCCTGCCAACCTAGCAGTTCGAAAGCAAGAAATTGCAAGTAGATCAATAGGGACCACTTCGGTGGGAGGTAACAGCATTCCGTTCACCTTGGTGTTTAGTCATGCCGGCCACATGACCACGGAAACGTCTTCGGACAGCGCTGGCTCTTCGGCTTTGAAATGGAGATGAGCACCGCGACCCTAGAGTCGGATTCGACTGGCTTTCGAGCAAGGGAACATTTACCTTTACCTTTAGGAGCTTTTATGAGTCACTGCTCACTTCTTCAGGTCCAGCTAGAATGGGAGTCTATCTGTCCTCAGATCTTGGAGGGCGGAGCGATTTCAAATGCCAAGTGACAAACTGAGAGTCAGTTTGGCATCGTGGCTAAGAGCTGCGGACTGTAATCTGGGAGAACCGGGTTTGATTCCCTACTCCTCCACATCCAGTCAGCTGGGTGACCTTGGTCAAGACACAGTTCTCTCAGAGCTGTTCTCTCCTGAGCAGTTCTCGAAAGAGCTCTCTCAGCCCCACCTCACAGGGTGTCTGTTGTGGGGAGAGGAAGGGAAAGGAGATTGTAAGCCTCTCTGAGACTCTTGAGTGAAGGGCGGGGTATAAAGCCAGCTCCTCCTCCTCTAACTGTTCTACAGCACACCAACACAGTCAGCCCTCTGAAACTATCTTCGTTGAGTAAACAAGTACTTCCTTTTTGCACATCCTGAATCTATTGCCTATCAGTCCCATTGGTTGCCCTTGAGTTCTTGAGGGAAAGAAAGCTCTCTCTTTCCTCTTTGTCCACCAAATGTGTTATAATGTCCCCTGTCAATGGTCTTTTCTGTAAACTGAAAAATTCCAGACATTTTCTTGATTCATAGCCTCAGGGGTCATTTCCTGCAGGAGTGCACAGGAGCGGAGCTCCAGCAGTAAAGAGCCCAGGGGGCGGGCTCATGCAACAAGCCCCACCCCCTGCCCCCTGCAGCCCTCAGTCAGAGCAAGAAGCAGCCAGGTAAGCTGCAGAGGGCCCCCCCCCGGTCCAAAACAGTCCAGTGGCACCGTTAAGACCAAGCTTTATTCAGGTACAAGCTCTCCTTCCTCTGTGAGGATAGATCTACACGTTCTCCCCCCCCCCCTATAGCTAGTAATCGAAAACAGTCCAGTGGTGCATTCTGACACACTTCTGATTATGTCAGGGGGTGTGATATATGCAAATAAGTTATGCTAATGAGCTCCTGCACCTCTTTTTCTACGAAATGACCCCTGCATAGGCTAATAGTATGACCCTATGCATAGCTACTTCACTCTTTGCCCATTGAAACCAATCGGGTTGGACCAGAATAAGTGTGCATAGAACTGCACCATCAACTTCTTAGCTACTCAGCTACACCAGCCTCAGGAATGATTCTCTGAACACCTTAAAGAAAAGGTAGGGTCCCACCAATGTGGTAGACAGAATGCCTTATACTGAATCAGACCCTTAGTCCATCAAGGTCACTATTGTCTGCTCAGACTGGCAGCAACTCTCCAGGGTAGGAATGGGCACAAACCAAACCACAAAGCAAAATTCATTACAAATTTTGCCCTGTTCGTGGTTCATGACAACAAGTTCGTGGCCAGGCATCCGGCACAAACTCTCCACACACTCTGACGTTCATGGAAGTTTGTGCCGGCTTGTGAGTGGATACATTCCCAGAAAGACTGTCTCTGCTCAATTAAAATGTTTACAAAGCTTCAAAGTGACAACGTGGAGGGCACAGGTGCCCTGCAGCTTTGATGTCTCTAGCTTGCACAGGATCCATTCTATACGCTGAACCTCAGTAATTTCAACAGGTGTAGGCCCAGGAGTGTCTAGAATAGATCCTGTGTAAGCTAGAGACACCAGACTCACAGTGGACCTCTCCAGGATGCACCTCTACAAGCCCTCCAAGTTTGGTTTCTCTAGCTTGCACAGGATCCATTCTGGACACTCCTGAACCTCCTGAACCTGTGCCTGCCAAAATAACCTGTGCAAGCTAGAATAATCAGACTTGCCTGGGATGTCTATCTGGCTCTCCTCTACTTGGCCTCCATCTTTGGTGAATTATAGTCACCCAAAGAAGGTGCTCCCAGGAAAGTGGCAGTCATTTCCCCAAAAAGCACTTTCCTGAGGCTCCTTCTTTGGAGGGCCGTAACTTAGTCCCCATAAATCCAGACCTCACCAAACATGTCCAAAAAGTAGAGAGGCGAGTCAGACAGAGATCCCCTTTAAGTTTGGTGTCTCTAGCACACTGGGGTTCATTCTACCAGGCCAGAAACCTTACAACCTGAACTGGTTCATAAGGCAGCTAAAAATTCATGATAATCCATGGTTCGTGAACAGGGCATGTCACAAACCACAAACCAAACCACATTTTCCTGGTTCATGCCCATCCCTACTCCAGGGTCTCAGGCAGAGGTCTTTCACATCACCTACTGCCTGGTCCTTTTAACTGGAGGCACTGGGTATTGAACCTGGGTCTTTCTGCATGCCAAGCAGAAGCTCCACCACTGAGTCATGGCCCCTCCCCATATTTGTATATGGTTGAAAATATTTGCATTTGTTTGTGCCCATAGTGACACTTTGGGCACAAGAGAAGGGGGGAACTGTGTTCAGGCTAGGAGGGTGTCTCTATGACTTATGGCATTTTATGGGCTGGACGTGCAGCCATTATAGGAGTCAAATGGATTTTCAATAGCTGAGCATTATATTTAAATCCGTACCAAAGCAAGAAGGTACATCGGGGTAATTAATCATCTAAATAACAGCAAACTTTATGATTATGTATATTTGGAGGCATGTTTATAGCGTGAGATGAAGCGTTTACAGGCGTCCTTATGATGTCCCAAGGTTCAGTCTATAGCTACGAGCTGAAATCTCTTAAATTAGATGTGACTCTTCGCCTGCTGTACTTCACAGAACCAGCCGTTCAACACTTATTTATTTAGCAATGGAGAATAAAAAGGCAGAGGTTGCAGAAAAATGAATGTCGGTCTCGCTAGTAGCAACAGAAGGCGATGCAACACAACTGATCAAAACAATATGTGACATCACATCCCTTCTCCTGCCAAAACTAACCAACAATAAAGCTTTTGACCACAAATCTTCCCTCGAACCGCTTGGAAATTAATCCCAACCTTGAGACACGATGCTGCCAGAAACAAACCCAAAACAGAACCAAGAAGCACGAGTTCCCCACCACGGTTAAGAATTCCTCTCTTCCCGTAGGGACGCAATTGACGCAGATGCCATGTCTACACATGTCGGAGAATGAGGCAGTAGAATCCGGAAAGGGCAGCATGGACTATACCACTTTACAACACCCGTGGGGCCAACGTATCTCCCTGCTCCCACACATACACCGGGGGGGGGGGGGGGAATCCCTGCAAGGTAAACTCTAACAGATCAGGAACAGCCCACTTCCTTCATGTTAGCTTTCTATAGGCAGGGAAGTTTTTGGTACGCTCTGGCTTTAAAAATATGGCTCCCAGTTTTCAGACTGGAGTAGTACAGTCCTTTACAAGACATGAGGACTCTACCACCTGATTCTTCTTGGCGTGTGCAGCCTTATTAGTGCAGTTGGGCAACAAAGGAAAGAAGGAAAGCCAATGGGGTCTACTACTGACGGACTGTTGGAGTAGGCCTGGAGAAACCCAGGTTCAAAACGCGTTGCTCACTATAAGACTTCTCTGGGGCCCAGTAATTCTTACTCAGCCTAATCTTCCTTGTGAAGACGAAAGGGAGGAGGGAAGACGAGGGTTGCCAGTCCCTCCCCCGGCCACCAGAAGGGTATGGTGGGGCAGGATTGCCAGATCCAGGTTGGGAAACTCCTGGAGATTTGGGGATGGAGCCTGGCGAGGACAGGGACCCTCAGTGGGATACAATGCCATAGAGTCCACCTTCCAAGAATCCATTTCCTCCAGGCGAACTGATCTCTGTAGTCAGGAGGTGAGTTGTAATTCTGTGGGATCCCCAGCCGCCAACTGGAGACTATACAAACCAAGGAGAGAGATCACGGGATAGAAGCTGAAAGGAAGCAAAACAACCGCAATGTATTATGCCAAAAAAATTCTTCATAGACTTGAAAGTTGTTTTCCAATATCCAATTTACTTGGAGCAATTCCAGCGCATCAACACCACAACAGACCATGCAGATGGCGTCTCGTATACAAACTTTATTAGAGTGTTGAAATTCCTACATAATTTTTAATCCGTTTGGAAAACACTATAGTCATTAGAACCGGATATGGAACAACTGATTGGTTTAGCATAGGAAAAGGAGTACGGCAAGGATGTATATTGTCACCTTGCTTATTTAATATATATGCAGAGTACATCATGCGAAATGCTGGCCTGGATGAATCACAAGCGGGAATTAAGATTGCTGGGGAAAAGATCAACAACCTCAGATATGCAGACAATACCACTCTAATGGCAGAAAGGGAAGAGGACCTAAAGAGCCTCTTGCTCAGAGTAAAAGAGGAGAGCGCAAAAGTAGGCTTGAAGCTCAACATCAAAAAAACTAAGATCATGGTATCCGGCCCCATCACTCCTTGGCAAATAGAAGGGGAAGTTGTGGAAGTAGTGACAGACTTCACGTTCCTGGGATCCCAGATCACCGCAGACTGTGACAGCAGCCATGAAATTAAAAGACGCCTGCTCCTTGGGAGGAAAGCGATGGCGAACCTCAACAGCATGATAAAAAGTAGAGACATCACCCTGCCAACAAAAGTCCGCATGGTCAAAGCAATGGTATTCCCAGTAGTCATGTATGGCTGCGAGAGTTGGACTATAAGGAAGGCCGAGCGCCGAAGAATAGATTCGTTTGAACTATGGTGCTGGAGAAGACTCTTGAGAGTCCCTTGGACTGCAAGAAGATCAAATCAGTCAATCCCAAAAGAAATCAACCCTGAATGTTCCCTGGAAGGCCAGATAGTGAAACTGAAGCTCAAATACTTTGGCCACCCAATGAGAAGGGAGCACTCACTGGAGAAGACCCTGATGCTGGGAAAGATTGAAGGTCAAAGAAGACAGGGATGGCAAAGGATGAGATGGTTAGACAGTGTCATAGATGCAACGAACATGAAATTAAGCAAACTTCAGAGGATGGCGGAAGACAGGAGGGCCTGGCGTGATCTGGTCCACGGGGTCGTGGAGAGTCAGACTCGATTGTGCGACTGAACAACAAAAAAATGGTCATTTCTCATAATAACATTCATCGAATCCACTTGTGTTACTATGAGAAATGGCTATAGTGTTTGCCAAGTGGATTAAAATTTCAACGCTACCCACTCTGATAAAGTTTGCATACGAAACGAGATGCGATCTGCATGGTACGTTGTGGCGTTGATGCGTTTGAACTGCGCCAAGTAAATTAGAAAAGAACTTGCAAGTCTATGAAGATTTTTTTGGCATAATACATCATGGGTTGTTTTGCTCCCTTTCAACCCGCCTGGAGGCTGGCATCCCTAGGGAAGACCCATGCCTGTCTCCTGAAAATGAATGAAATGAATAAATAACTTGTATTAGAATCCTGGCCCCTGGCCCAGGCTAGCCTGATCTCATCAGATCTCAGGAGCTAAGCAAGGCCAGCCCTGGTTAGTACTTGGATTGGGGACCACCAGGGAATACGGGAATTGCCACCCAGAGGCAGGCAAGGGCAAACCACCTCTGGTTGTCTCTTGCCTTGAACACGCGATAGTGACTTGACTGCTCTTCCCACTACTGTTGGCTTCTGTCTGGAAGTGGATTCATATATGTGTGTTTAGCTCTTGTTCACTGTAAGCAGGGGTCATTTCCTGCAGGAGGGCACAGGAGCGGAGCTCCGGCAGTAAAGAGCCCAGGGGGCGGGCACATGCAACAAGCCCCACCCCCTGTTCCCAGCAGCCCTCAGTCAGAGCAAGAAGCAGCCAGGTAAGTTGCACAGCCCCCTCCCCGGCCCCCCGGTCCAAAAAAAGTCCAGTGGCACCTTTAAGACCAAGTTTTATTCAGGTACAAGCTCTCTCTCCTCTTCTAGGGCAGATCTGCACGTCCCCCCCCCCAATAGCCAGCAATCCAAAACAGTCCAGTGGAGCCTGAGCGGTGGGTGTTGCCTTCTGACACACTTCCGGTGATGTCAGGGGGTGTGGCATATGCAAATAAGTTATGCTAATGAGTTATGCGAATGAGCTCCTGCACCTCTTTTTCTACG
>NW_015160865.1:564310-599094 GCF_001447785.1 Gekko japonicus | reverse complement strand
AGAAGCAGCCAGGTAAGCTGCAGAGGCCCCCCCCCCGCCCTCCCGGTCCAAACCAGTCCAGTGGCACCTTTAAGTCCAAGTTTTATTCAGGTACAAGCTCTCCCTCCTCTGCGAGGACAGATCTGCACATTCCCCTGCCGCCGCCGGCAATAGCCAGCAATCCAAAACAGTCCAGTGGAGCCTGAGCGGTGGGTGTTGCCTTCTGACACACTTTTGGTGATGTCAGGGGGTGTGGCATATGCAAAAAAGTTATGCTAATGAGTTATGCTAATGAGCTCCTGCACCTCTTTTTCTACGAAAGGACCCCTGACTGTAAGTAGAAGAGAAGAGAAGAGGCAGAGACTGGATTTCTGCCCTGCCCTTCACTACCCGAAGGAGCTGCTTACAATCCCCTTCCCCTCCCCACAACTGATGCCCTGTGAGGTCGGTGGGCCTGCGAGAGCACTCTCGAGGACTGCCCTTGAGAGAAAAGCTCTGAGAGTACTTGTGACTGACCCAAGGTCACACCAGCAGCTGCATGTGGAGGAGTGGAGGATCAAACCCGGTGCTCTTGAATTTCTCATCCCCACCGGTTCCCACCAACCCTCCCCCTCTTGGTTTTGCTCCTAACTTCTGCGAATCCAACCAGTGAGTCTTGATTTTTCCAGTGTCGTCTGCTTCCTCACGTCAATGAACCAATTGTTCAACCCCCCCCCCATCTTACTTGTTGCGCCCGTATGGGATCGGGGTGCCCTCTCTGCCTCTCCATTCCCGTTGCCTTCACCTATTGACTGAGCGGCTCCGACTTGTCAATTTCACTTAATGAGCATCTCCCAAATCTGTGCTTACTGCTGCAACTCTCCCTCTCTCCAAGGTTCTCTCTCCGGATCGATGACATCCTAACGATCGTCTTGCCGATCCTCCTGTGCAGATTCGAGGGGGAGCTTCTGGTTTCCTTTCGTCCCACGCGAACTTCCCAGGAGTACCCTCCCGGGATGCCTGCGTAGGTCACATTTCCTCTGTAGAGACCCATGACCCCTGAGATCATGTCCCTTTGATTCCGGGAGACTTTGGTGAATTAAACGGGTTTGCAAGATTACGGAGCCATTTCCCGCGTTAAAGGCAGTTGGCAATGCTGTTTCTCTTCGCCTTCCATGCACCTGTCCTGTGGCTGGAGAGCCAGTCTCCATGTGAGCAGTGCTGGTTTAAACTTCTTTGAAGGATCTCATGATGGGCAATTTTGGCCTGTTTTGATGCAGGAAGTTTGGATAACCACTAGGGATACCAGCCTCTAAGGGGAACTCGGGATCCTCCGGAATTACCGCTTATCCCTGAACTACAGAAATCAGTTTCAAAACTGAAGAGCCAGCACTGTCCGAAGACTTCTCCGTGGTCATGTGGCCAGCATGACTAAACGCCGAGGCGCACGGAACGCTGTTACCTTCCCACCAAAGCGGTACCTATTTATCTACTTGCAATTTCTTGCTTTCGAACTTCTCGATTGGCAGGAGCTGGAACTAGAGACGGGAGCTCACTCTGTCACATGGCACTTGAGTCTTGAACTGCCAAGCTACCGACCTTCTGCTCTGCAGCTCAGCGTCTTAACCTCTGAGCCACCGTGGCCCTTTTCCTAGTATAAAAAGCAATATTTAGGGGAATTGGGTTTTTTTTTCTTATCTCCGTTTCCAAGCCGAAGAGCCAGCGCTGTCCGAAGACTTTTCCGTGGTCATGTGGCCGGCATGACTAAACACCAAGGTGCACGGAACGCTGGTACCTTCCCGCCGAAGTGGTACCTATTTATCTACTTGCAATTTCTTGCTCTTGAACTGCTAGGTTGGCAGGAGCTGGGGCCAGAGATGAGAGCTCACTCCATCATGTGGCACTTGGGTCTCGATCTGCCGAACTACTGACCTTCTGGTTTGCAGCTCAGCGTCTTAACCTCTGGACCACCGCGGCCCTTTTCCTAGAAAAGAAAGGCCCTGCTGGCTCAGACCAGTGGTCCATTGAGTCCAGCATCCTGTCTCACAGAGCGGCCAACCAGTTCCTCTGGAGGGCCAACAACAGGGCACAGAGGCCGAGGCCTTCCCCTGATATTGCCTCCAGGCTCTCGCATTCAGAGGATTAGTGCCTCTGAATGTGGCGGTTCCACTCAGCCACCATGGCTAGTAGTCACTGACAGACTTCTCATCCATGAATCTGTCTAATCCCCTTTCAAAGCTCCTGTGGCCATCACTACATCCTCTGGCGGCGCATTCCACATTTCAATCACTCTCTGCGTGAATAAGTATTTCCTTTTGTCCGTCCCTGAGCCTACTGCCCATCAGCTTCATTGGATGCCCTCCAGTTCTAGTCTTTGGGGAGAGAAAAATGTCTCTTTGTCAACGCTCTCCACCCCATGCATAATTTTATAAACCTCTGTCATGGCCCCCACCCCAAGTCCTCTCTTTTCTAAACTGAAAAGTCCCGGACTCTTCAGTCTTTCCTCATAGGAAAGGTGCTCCAACCCCCTCAGCACCTTGGTTGCCCTCCTCTGTACTTTTCCCAGCTAGGGATCCCAAGTCCCCTCGGGGGGCGGGGAAACCCCTGCCCCAGAGGCCCGTTTCCCGGCGCCGCCAGATCGGGCCCCAGGGGGAACTCCACCCCAACGTGCGTGTTACCCGGAAGTGACGTGGGCACGCCGGGCATGCTGGGGGCAGGGCCACGGCCATACAAGGGAAAACTCTATGGTTTTCCCTTGTATGGCCGTGGCCCCGCCCCTTGCGTGCCTGGCATCCTCCCGTCACTTCCGGGTGATGTGCAGCGTGCACATACACAGGACGCCGGCCGGGAGCCCCCTGCTCCTGGCGAAGATACACTTGGCAGCCCTATTCCCAGCTCTGTGGTGTCCTTCAGCAGAAGGTACCCAATTGCACCAGACTGAACTATAGGCCCTGGTCTTGGGTGGGGGGGCTTCCTCGAAACGAAGGGCTGTTGCACCCCATCATTTGCCGCATTCCACCCCTCTCTTCAGGTCCTCTGAATTCACAAAGCATCTTTAATTTCACTCTAATACTTTACAGGCATTTAGCCTCTGAGGCTTTATGGGCCTCCCAAATAAAAGGCCGAGGTAGTGTGAAAAGTCGTTAAAACGTCTGTACATTTTTAGCAAAGCCATTATTGCATAAAAGTTGTATAAATGGCTGCGGGTCTCCCTTCCCTCTGCAAAGATTTTCTAATCAATAGGAAAGAAAAGGCAATTTAATTAAAAATTTAAAAGTGCAAAAGCAAGGGGGGGAGAAACCATAAAAGAGCACATTAGGCAAGAAACATTCCCAGTTTGGGATGCAGGTCGAACTGTCGATGGGCCTCCATCTGAAATGCATTATGTAATTATAAACATACACTGGGAATTATTTGCTTCCAAGCTTTGAGCAAGTGCAGGCATTCTGGTTAATTACAGTATTTTCCCCCCCTTTGTTATTTTCCTCCTGATGTGAACATTTGAATAAAAGAGAATGCAAATGACTGTTGGGCCAAAGGTAACCCACCCAATAGCCCCGAAGTTCCTTTTCTGGCACAGCACCACTCCCAGGATCATGCATTTAAGACCCCCAGAAGAACGTCTGGATCCAGGGCTCTTTTTGGGCAGGAACGCACAGGAACAGAGTTCCAGCTGGCTCCCAAGTTGGCCACGCCCAGCAGGAACTCATTAGCATAATAGGCCACACCCAACAGCAGAAACTCATTAGGATTGGCTACATTAGGGGTGTGTGGCCTAACATGCAAAGGAGTTCCTGCTACAAAAAAGGGCCCTGGGTTTTGACAACAAACAAGGTAAACAGAATAAGGAGCAAAAGGTGGGTGACCACACTTCTGGTAACATGGTGGTGCGTCCTAATGTGCTAATGAGCTGTGCTGTCGGGGGTATGGCCTAACAGGCTAACGTGTTTCTGCTGTTGGGTGTGGCCTATTATGCTAATGAGTTCCTGCTGGGCTTTTTCTACAAAAAGAGCCCTGATCAAACCCATCCGATCCCTGTTTCCCACAGGGGGGAAGCCTGTTCCCCACACACACACACACACACAATTGGTAGTCTGAAGCACAAAACCTCCATAAGGCTGGCAACTCTGAGAAGAGTACAGAAAATGCCTTGATGGATCAGAGTGGTGCTGTGGGAAACTCACGGATTAGTTAGGAAGTGATTGACATGCCTTGTGTAAATCCCCCTCCCCCCAAAAAATCTCAGGGTATACTGCCCCTTATCAGAGAAGCTCCATATCTATCTACCTGTCAGATTCTATCTTCCAAGGAGCTCAGAGCAGCAGATACGCCCCCCCCCTTCCTCCAGATTGTCCTCACAACACCTTCGACAAAGTTTTATGCAAGATATAAGCTTTGGTGTCAATGTTCCCTCTAAGCTGAGTTAGTGTGAGCTAGCTCAGAGTTTTTTTAACCTCCAGCTCACACAAGGAGCTCAGAGCAGCAGATATGCCCCCCTTCCTCCAGATTGTCCTCACAACACCTTCAACAAAGTTTTATGCAAGATATAAGCTTTGGTGTCAATGTTCCCTCTAAACTGAGTGAGTGTGAGCTAGCTCACAGTTTTTTAGCCTCCAGCTCACACATTTTCGTCCTTGCTCAGGAAGGAGGGCTCCAGAGAAAACTAATTTATGCAGCAGCCAAATCGCTCGCTCACAACTTTAAGGCCAGTAGCTCACAAAGTAGAATTTTGGCTCACAAGACTCCATACCTTAGAGGGAGTATTGTTTGGCATGCAAGCACACTTCTTCAGATACACTTCGTTTGTGCTTGCACACGAAAGCTTATACCTCGGATAAAACTTTGTCGGTCTTAAAGGTGCCACCGGACTCAAACTTTTTCCTGCCGCTTCAGACGAGCATGGGTACCCACCTGAATCTAAAAATGAGAAAGCAAGAGAGACAGAGCAAATTAAAAACTGAAAATGCTCGATGCTTTGAATGCCCCTGAAAGCCCACATTGCATTGAACAGCGAAAGTATTTTGCCACTCCATTGATATTTATATTTTGGCCACAGTTTCAGTCCGATAACTTTAAACATCTTATTAACAATAACAAAAGCCCCAGCGACTGAAGGGGTTAGGATTACAATTGAGCTTTCAATTTGTCCCTTTGTGCCCGGCCGTGGCGGGGGTTTCCAAACAGTCGGTGGTCTTCCATATCTCATACACACTCCAACAATGCAGCAAATTATGAATAGGCTTTAAGCCATTCCTCGGAACTCTCTCTTTTGTGTGGTCGTCTCTCGAGTATGTCGAGATGCTGGTTTTACAAGCGGTACAATCCCTACCACAGGTGGGAGACGATGCTGGGAAATGTATCACTTTGTTACTTTTATTAAAACCATTGGAAAGAATGAGCTCATTGAGGCGGGCGTCTTTGATTCTGATTCACATTTCACCCGAGATGTCCCTCAGTTATACGGGCATAAATTAATCCCCCCCCCCCGAATGTAAAAGACATAAAAATGGTCCAAGCAGCAGCCTTAGATGGGCAGGGCTATCTAAAAATAAGCATCAACAGATGGCTAGGAAAACTGACAAGCAGGTCTCTAATCTAATACAAAGTTGCATTAATTCTAAAGAAAAGCCTAATAACCTGTGTATGATAACTTTGGTCTTCTGTGATTCTGCGAAATTTTCTTCTTTTTTTTTTTAGCCCAGAATTTGAGTTGTCATTTTTTTTTAAAATCATTTTATTTATTTATTCCATTCATACCCTGTCTTCCTCTTGATTGGGGACTCCCATTGGTCTTCTCTCCACCATTTTTTGTTGTTGTTGTTCAGTCGCACAGTCAAGTCCGACTCTTCGCGACCCCATGGACCAGATCACGCCAGGCCTTCCGGTCTTCCACCGTCCTCTGAAGTTGGCTCAACTTCATGTTTGTTGCATCTATGACACTGTCTAACCATCTCATCCTTTGCCGTCCCCGTCTTCTTTGACCTTCAATCTTTCCCAGCATCAGGGTCTTCTCCAGTGAGTGCTCCCTTCTCATTTGGTGGCCAAAGTATTTGAGCTTCAGTTTCATTATCTGGCCTTCCAGGGAACAGTCAGGGTTGATTTCTTTTAGGATTGACTGATTTGATCTTCCCCGCCATTTTTAATCCTCACAATAACAACCCTGTGAGGTCGGTTAGGTTGAGAGTTTGTGACTGGCCCAAGGTCACCCAGTGAGCTTTCAGAGCACAGTGGGGATCTGAACCTGGCTCTAACAGATCCTAGTCTAACCGCTATGCAACACTGGTTCTCCCTGTCTCACAGTTTTATCCCTCCCTCCATATCATGTACTTTACTCCATTTTCTCTTGTTAGGGAAATTAGGCTGAGAGAACCAGGTTGTCAGTTGTGTTGGTCTGAAGCAGCAGAAGAAATTTAGAGTCCAGTGGGACACCTTTTTAGACCAACAAAGTTTTATTCAAGGCATGAGCTTTCGTGTGCGTGCGCACTTTTTCAAATACATCAGAATGGATGTTATTTATTTATTTATTTATTTATTTGTACTTATATTTATACCCCACCCACCCTGTAAACAGGCTTTGGGCGGCTTACAAAAGACGGCAAAATATGCTGATTTCACATAACCCATAAAACATTAAAATAGCATAAAACATACTTAATATATCAACGATAAACATTAAAATGCTCGCAGTATTAAAATAATATTAGAGTGAATTAGAGGCGTGCATTTTCATTCCAGTTGTCTTCCAATCTTCAGGCCAGTCCTATGGGCCCGATGGTAAATGGCAACGTCGGTAGTGGACTAGTCCAGTATTCCCAATGTACACATGGGATCGTTGGTGGTAATAGTGGCGGCGGCTCCTATTTGAAAGCCTGGTGGAAGAGCTCCGTCTTGCAGGCCCTGCGGAATTGTGAAAGGTCCCACAGGGCCCTGATCTCCTCTGGGAGCTCGTTTCACCAGTAAGGAGCCACCACCGAAAAAGCCCTGGCCCTGGTAACGGCGAGCCTCGCATCCTTGGGGCCTGGAATAATTAAACGTGCCCCGGACCGTAGTGCTCTCTGGGGTATAAATGGGGAAAGGCATTCCCTCAGGTAAGCTGGGCCCTGGCCACATAGGGCTTTACAGGTAAGAACCAGCACCTTGAAGCGAATCTGGTATGCTATTGGCAGCCAGTGCAGTAGCCTAAGCACCGGCTGGATGTGCTCCCGATGCGGGAGATCCATCGACAGCCTGGCCGCGGCATTCTGCACCAGCTGCAGCTTCCGGATTTAAGACAAGGGCAGCCCCATGTAGAAAGCGTTACAGTAGTCCAGTCTCATGGTGACCGTTGCATGGATCACTGTAGCCAGGTCACAGCAGTCGAGGAAGGGAACCAACTGCCGAACCAGCCAAAGATGGTAGAAGGCCAATCTCGCAGTGGCTGCCACCTGGGCCTCCATTGTCAGGGTGGGGTCCAGGAGCACTCCCAAACTCCTTACCTCTGACGCTGGCACTATCGGTGCCCCATCGAAGGTCGGGAGTGAGACCCCCAACCCCATACCACCATGACTCAGGCACAGGACCTCTGTGTGTTTTAAGGGTAAAGAAAAAGAAGAGAAAATCTACTTGCGTATTACTGCTGAAATACACCCAACTGCATTAAGGTTTTAGAGGGCTGCATTTTTAATGCAATGTAAAAGTTTTCTTTTAACTTTAAGTTTTTCTTTTTAACTTTCAAAATAAAAGTCAATACCAGGCGCTTTTTCCAAAACACAAGGGAAATAATGTAATTAAAAAAAACAGGAGGCCAGGCCAACAACCTGGGTAAGGAAGCTCAAGAAAAGGGATACAATTGTTATGAAAGGTGTAACATATTTTCAGTAAGGTTACGGGCAATCCAAAAGAACTTCAGGATTTCTTTTTCTACAGATACAGTATGAATTCAGGTTGACAGGCAACACTAAGATCACATAAATGTTCCACTTGATTTATTTATAAAAGGAGAGAGGGCTATGAGGAAACAGAAATTTTTTTTAAAACCCACAGGATATGCAAACTGTGATTTATTTTTTATTTTTTTGCAGGTCAGAGCTGTGTGCATTTACAGGCATACATAACTATACTTTGTCTATTCATTTAAAATACCTATTAGCCTGCCTTTCAAGTGTGAGAAATCTACAGGGTAGCTAGGGTTACCAACCTCCAGGTGGTGCCTGGAGATTCCCTGGAATCACAACTGGTCTCCAGATGACAAAGCTTTCTCTGGAGAAAATGGCTGCTTTGGAAGGTGGACTGTATGGCCTTATACCCTACTAAGGACAGACTCGATTCTCCCTGGCTTGAGTCACCAGAGGCAGGGAATAATTTTAGACCGCATCTCAGTAGCCATTACAAGACAGAACATAAAAACATAAGAGAAGCCATGATGGACCAGGCCAACGGCCCATCCAGTCCAACACTTTGTTGTCACACAGTAGCCAAAACCCAGGTGCCATCAGGAGGTCCACCAGCAGGGCCAGAACTCCAGAAGCCCTCCCACTGTTTCCCCCAAGCACTAAGAATACAGAGCATCACTGCCCCAGACAGAGTCTTCCATTCTATACCTTGTGGCTAATAGCTGCTCTGAGACACCTTTGGGGCGGGGTATAAATCCAGTCTCTTCTTCTTCACTGATGGACGTCTGCTCCATACGTTTATCCCCTTAGTTTCCTCCATATTAAATTAATGGTTGCCGTTCAGCCCTGTAGGGTAGCAAGAACTAAAGCACCATCCTTGGGGACAATTGTCATGAGGTCAAAATAGACTTTCTTCTCCGAAGACTAGGACTGCCAACCTCTAGATGGGGCCTGGAGACCTCCCATAGTTGTAACTGGTCTCCATGTGACAGAGATCTGTTCCCCTAATGTAGCCAATCCTCCAAGAGCTTACAGTAGCTCCTGTAAGAAGAGCTCTGTAAGCTCTTGGAGGATTGGCTACATTAGGGGGTGTGGCCTAATATGCAAAGGAGTTCCTGCTACAAAAAGAGCCCTGCCAAGATCAGTTCCCCTGAAGAAAATGGCTGCTTTGGAAGGTGTACTGTACGGCCTTCTGCCCTGCTGAGGACAGACTAGATTCTCACTGGCTTGTGTCCCCAGAGGCAGGATGAACCAAGACTCAGTGGTGGAGGAGTTCGGACTCCTTCACCTTGAGGGGGTTGTGCTAATGTTATTATTCACAAATAATACTATGTGGAGTTCATGCAACAGAACCCACTCTAGGGTTGTCAAGATCCAAGTCGTGGTGGGAGATCTCCCGGAATCCCAGCTTCTCTCCCTGCTATGGTTCCTCTCCTCCCCAAACCCCAACATCTCCAGGCTCTACCCCACCCCCCGAATCTCCACGAATGTCCCGTTTTTGGAGCTAGCAACCCAATCGTCAGCTCCAGGTCAGGAAATTCCTGGAGATCCTGGGGGTGGAGCCTGAGGAAGGAGGGGAGGGGCTTCATAATACCACAGAGTCCACCCTCCAAAGCGGCCATTTTCTCCATGCGACCTGATCTCTGTTGCCTGGAGATCAGCTGATTCCCCCTAAGCTGAGTTCGTGTGAGCTAGCTCAAAGGGGGTTTATTAGCCTCCGGCTCACACACTGTTGTCTTAGCTCAGGAAGGAGGGCTCCACAGCAAACTAATTGTTGCCATAGCCAAATTGATCGCTCACAACTTTAATGCCAGTAGCTCACCAAGTAGAATTTTTCCTCACAAGGCTCCCCGGCTTTGAGGGATCATTGGTTGTAATCTGTGTTCCCCCTAAAATGAGTTAGTGTGAGGTAGCTCACAGGGTTTTTTTTAGCCTCCAGCTCACACACTGTTGTCTTAGCTCAGGAAGGAGGGCTCCACAGCAAACTCATTGGTGCCATAGCCAAATTCATCACTCACAACTTTAACACCAGTAGCTCAACAAGTAGAATTTTTCCTCACAGGACTCCCCGGCTTTGAGGGAGCATTGGTTGTAATCTGTGTTCCCCCTAAGCTGAGTTAGTGTGAGCTAGCTCACAGGGGTTTTTTAGCCTCCGGCTCACACGTTGTCGTCTTAGCTCAGGAAGGACGGCTCCAGGGCAAATTAATGGATGCAGCAGCCACATCACTCGCTCACAACTTCCATGCCAGTGGCTCAGCAAGGTCCCTGCCACACGGGGGGGGGGGGGAAGGGGCGGGCAAGGATGCAGCTTTTGAAAGCCGCACCAAAATAGGCACGCGGCGGCGGGATCACACAGCGCACGTGAGCCGCTGCACACTTGCTCCCCAGCACGATCAGATGCCGGGGAGACCGGGGAGAAAGCCACGACACAGAGAGGGAGGCTGCCGAACTGCGCATGTGTGAGCATGCGCAGTTTGGCCAGGAGCCTCGGATGCGCCGGCAGAAGGACGTGCCGGCGATCCCACGGCCGCGCTTGCTGCAGCCTTTCTGGTAAGTCCACCTCAAGGGGTGGTTCTTTTTTTGCAGCGGGTTTTCGGCCTGAAGGGCTGGATCGGGGACGGGTGCGCACCGCTTCCCAGATGTTGCGGTGAGATCGCGTCCGTTTGCTGCACCCCTGATCCGTCCCTCTCCCGGCCCAAACCCTTACGTGTGACTGGGTCCCAAGTTTTTGCTCACAAGACTCCAGAGCTTAGAGGGAGCTTTGGTTGTGATAGTGGGGGATCTCCAGCCACCACCTGGAGATTGGCAACTCCACAACCCTACCCCACTCCTGGTTTCCACAAAGCTCAATCGCCACGGCTGCCCTTTTCGATTCGGCAGTGGGGCTAAACCCAGTGCTCGCAAACTCAAATTCAGCAAGCTGTCCCCTCGAAGAGGGCAGGCGCAACACCTCCGTTTTCTTCCTAGCTTCAAAAAGGCAATGCCACTACTACGCACTGTTCAACAAAAAAACCAAAACAAAACAAGAAGCCAATAATTCATATGCAAACAAAGGCAGGGGGGGTAGGAGGTGGGAAGGCTCTCCTTCTCTTTTCCCATGATTTCATAATAAAAAATGCTGAAACACTTTGATCAGGAGCTCGAAGGAGGTGTGAACCCTGTGCTCTAGCAACAGACAGATATTTGTGTAATTGGCCTTTATGTATTGCCAGTTCGGAATAATCGCATATAAAAAAGAATCAACTTACCTCATCTGCCTGGTACAGCCAAGGCATAAATAAAAGAGAACAATGGGATTTCTATTGCTCACTCACTGACTCCCAGCTACATCACTGTATTCTTTATAATTGCTGGCAAGAAGATTAATGTTTTGTAAAATATCAGGGGAAGGTCACAAGGGGGCTTGCGGGGCTGTCTAAACAACGAGACTTTTCGATTCCCGCCTTCCCTCTCTCCCTCGCTCCCTTTTTTATGTAAATGACCTTACAGCATTCCTACTAATTATTGTGATTTGGGGGCTGTGGGGGAAAGGAACCTCCATCTTTTTCCCCCCGACGGGTTCCCATTTTTGCAGTGCAGAGGTCTCCCAAAGAATGAGACGGGAACATTCACTGTGTGAAGAGGGTATGAACTGAACACATGAAGCGGCCTCATACTGAACCAGACCCTCAGTCCATCTAGGTCAGTATTGTCTACTCGAGCTGGCAGCCGCTCTCCGGGGTTTCAAGTGGAGGTCTTTCACCTCACCCACAACCTGGCCTCAGCAGATCTCAGAAGCTAAGTAGGGTCAGGCCTGGTTAGTACTTGGATGGGAGACCACCGAGGCAGTCGGTGCTACACAGGGGCCCCGGTCACACGGGCCGGATATCGTAGGGGGAAGGCGTGGCTGTTTGCCCCGGAGCGAACTACCACGCGGCCACCGGATAGGGCTGCCAAATCCCCCCAGGGGGCGGATTTCCCCCCGCTTTGGAGGCCCAATTTCCGCCCCCATGGAATCGGGCCCGGGGGAAACCCCACCCCCGCGTGCATGTCACAGGGAAGTGACGTCATGACGCCGGGCACGCTGGGGGCGGGGCACAGCCATTTGAGGGGAAAACATAGAGTTTTCCCGTCAAATGGCAGCCCAGCATGCCCGGCGTTATGACGTCACTTCCCTGTGATGTGCATGCGGCGTCACTTCTCTGTGACACGCGCGCCGGGAGCAAAACCAAAGTCCCCCGCCGGCAGGTAAGTCCGGACTTGGCAACCCTACCGCTGGATCAAACTTCCCGCCGACGTCCTGTGGTTCGGGGGGAGGTGCCGATCATATGTCAATCCTGCGGCGTGGCGGGGGTTGTGTTTTTTAAAAAAACTGAAGTGTGTGCATGCGCCGTTGGGTGCTTGTGCGCATCCCGTGGAGACTTGAGGGAAAAAACCTTTTCTCGACGGGACATGGGCGAGCGCCGGATGCCATGAGCTACCACCGGGAACGTGATCAGACGCCCGCCCTTGCCCCGCAGGTTCCGGAAACTAGTATCTCAGAGATACTAGTTTTTTACGGCGCATCTTCGGCGGGAAGCCTCGGGTTAGCCACGGGAGCTCTACGCTTCCAGGATGTTGCGGTTTGATCACGCCCGGAAAATCCGCCTATTTCCTGTCTCTGTAGCGTGGCTAATGCTCCGTGTGACCGGAGCCAGAGACAGGCAATGGTAGGCCACCTCTGAAAACCCTATGGTGTCACGAGTCAGCCATGACTTGATGGCAATTTTTACCCCCATCCCAACCTGATCCTTAATTGGAGATGCTGAGGACTGAATCTGGGACATTCAGTATGGAAAGTAGATGCTCTGCCACCAAAGCACAGCTCTCCATTCCTTCCAACTCATGGTCCCACTTAGGAGTCCCCCTTTCCCACTTCTGAGGTCATTTTGCCTCTACTTTCCAAGTCAGGAAAAATCTTTTTGATATGAGTGCAGCCATCAAGGTGCTCTGGAGATGTTCCAAGCTTCACAATAAGCAAAAGGTGGTCACATTAAAATGTCATGATCCTGAAACCAATAATAGCTGCTTCTAGCAGCAACCAAATTCCACAATGAAACCTTCCTCCTTGCCCTGACCTGGATAGTCCGTGTGAGCCTGGTCTCATCAGATCTAGGAAACTAAGTGGGGTCGACTCTGGTTAGTCCTTTGATGGGAGACCTCCTTGGAATACCAGCAGTCGGGAGGACAGGGTGGATGCTTTCTTCAGCCACCTCTCTGAATATCCTCCAGGCCCCTAGTAGGGGTCAGTCTCCAGAGGTCAGAATGACTTCCAGGTGTAGATACACACACACACACACACACAACCTGCCCTGTAGCTAGTGGTTTTTCTGGGAGGGGGCCTCGGGGGGGGAGCAGAGCTAATTAAATCAAAGTTAATTACATTAATTTGAGGCCAGCCCAGAAGAAATGCTAGGGGGGCAGGCCCCGTGGGGCCCCGCATTTGCTACAGGCCTGCAGATAACGTACAGAAAAAGAAATCCTCTTCCTTGGAAGATTAACTGCAAAGTATAATTAAGATGCTGAACTGCAGGCTGTGGAAGGTCGGTAGTTCAGCAGTTCGAGACACGGGTGCCGCATGATGGAGTGAGCTCCCGTCTCTCGTTCCAGCTCCTGCCAACCTAGCAGTTTGAAAGCAAGAAATTGCAAGTAGATAAATAGCTACCACTTTGGTGGGAAGGTCACAGCGTTCCGTGCGCCTTGGTGTTTAGTCATGCCGGCCACATGACCACGGAAACGTCTTCGGACAGCGCTGGCTCTTCGGCTTTGAAACGGAGATGAGCACCGCAACCCTAGAGTCGGATTCGACTGGCTTTCGAGCAAGGGAACCTTTACCTTTATAAAACAAGCATGTGTGAACAGATAATAAATATCTCAAGCTAGGAGATTCTCTTCAGCCAATTGTCCGGAAGGAGCAGTAATACAGATAATCATGACCACATGAACACGTGAAACTGCCTTAGACTGAATCAGACCATCTGTCCATCAAGGCCAGTATTGTCTACTCAGACCGGCAGCAGCTCTCCGGGGTCTCAGATGGAGGTCTTTCATGTCACCTACTGCCTGGTCCTTTTAACTGGAGGTGCAGGGGGATTACTGAACCACATTTAAATGCAATAGCCAAAGGGGAGGAGAGAGACTATTGGGATATTTGGTTGATAGAGCAGAGTTTGCCCAGTCATAGAAGCATGATGAAGAGTGCAGAAAATACATCTCCCAAGAAGCAGGGGTCATTTCGTAGAAAAAGAGCTAGGGGAACTCATTAGCATAACTCATTAGCATATGCCACACACCCTGACATCACCGGAAGTGTGTCATAAGGCCACACCCCCTGACATCACCGGAAGTGTGTCATAAGGCCACACACCCCGCCCCCAACGGTCCCGGCCGCCGGCGGCGGCCTTACAGCTCCACCGCCGAGCCCCATGAGGGGCCCGGCGGTGGACCTGCAAGGCCGGCGGGAGTGCAAGGAAGCCCCGTGAAGCTCCCGATTGTCATGCCTGCCCCTGCTGATGTCATGCCTGCCTTTGCTGATGCCCCTGAACAGGCTCCTGAGGACCCTGAACAGGCTCCTGAGGACAGTACTGCAGCAGAAAGGCAAAGACTGGATCCTGTAGCTGAAAGCTATCTAAGTGGTGAGGAGGATAGAGCCTCCCAGGGAACACCTGCAAGGGATCAGTCTCTGCTGCAGCCCAGTAATTCATCATCAGACTCGCCTCCACCTGTAACCAGGCTCAGGAATGTAAGAAGACAACAGCTGAGAGAGCGAAGGCAGAATGCACGCATGCGTGCCAGAAGATCTCTTAGCCCTGATTACTGACAGGATCCTGTCCTCACTCCTGGCTAGCTAATGAGTTGATTAGCTAGCACTGTATATATGCAAGTCTGTTGCCAGCAGTCATTTGTGCTGGCAACGTCGTTTGTTCAGGACCTGAATCCTTGCATCTCTGCTCCAGACCTTGTGGAATTCTTCTCGGCTTGATCCTCGGCTTTTGACCTTTGGCTTTGTTGACCCTGCGTTCATCTCTGACTCCTCTGGTATTGTTGTGATTTATGGACTTGAAACTTTGGTATGTCTGACCCTGCTTTTGGACTGTGATTTAAACCTGCTTGAACCTTGCTACCTGGTTTGCCCGGCTTGACCTCGGACTGTTCCTGGACTTTTGCTTGCTTGTGTCACGCCCCCTGGTCCTGCCGTGACACCGGAAGCGGGGCGGCCAGAAGCAGGGGGCGGGGCTTCTTCATGTGCCCCGCCCCCGTACCTCACCCGGGGGAACTGCGATCCCCCGCAATCCCCCCCGAAATGACCTCTGACCTATACACAGAGTGATAAAGCACCCCCCCCAATGTCCAGCCATGCTGAGTCAACTCACTCCTGAGTCACTCACTTCATCAAAGCCTAGGGAAACAGATAAGTTTTCACCTCCCACTGAAACTCAGCTGACTCGGCACTGTGGGGAAGGAGTTCCTCAAAGGCCAGGGTGCCACAGCGGGCGAGACCCTGCCCCTTGTAGCTGCACCCTCACTTCAGACAGCGGGGGGGGGGGGGGGAACAGGACCACCAACAATGACTTCAGCTATTATACTTTAACTACCAACAGATGTTCAAGGCTCAGTCTGGCTTTATAAATTTAAAACACATTGATGGACAAGCGAACCCTGCCAGGGTGAAGTCAGCCCGCCCATGACTTCGGACGCTGGAACCCTTCTCTCATCTCCTGCTTGTCTCGCAATCCCCCCCCCCTCCCCAGACCTTTACGGAAGCCATGCCGCTGGCAGCCCCGACCCACTGCAGAGAGGGCATTTCTGGCAATTGAAACAAATCCCCTCTAACTCAAACGTGCTCCAAATTTAATGGGAGATGCTGTCCAGCTGTTACTGCCAGGTGCCGTTCGGATAGTAAAACACTCTCGGAATGGAGAGCTGCAGATGATGCTATAATGAATGATGGCGAAATAACAAATAACAAGACCTTGTAAGGTTATTTATGGGAATGCATCCTGCCTCAGCCTCTCCCTCCGAAAGGATGCTAATTTTCAGTTTTATTGCTGACTCACAGACATCTGCACTTAGCTGGCGTTAAAGCGACAGCACTCGCCAGCGGGAGGAAAGAACAGTGGGCTAATGGTTGGCCGGCACCGGGAAATGGGCACGGTGCACTGTGGCCCCACAGAGCCAAACATGCAAAGGGGAAGGAGGAGATCTCTGAAGGTGGTTTTGTAAATGAGTGTGCCTTTGGCTGCTGAAGCAAAGGCAGGCCCTGGGTGGATGCAACATGCTTCTTAAGTGCGCGGGCCCTAATCCGGGAGAACCGGGTTTGATTCCCCACTCCTCCACATGCAGCTGCTGATGTGACCTTGGGTCAATCACAAGTTCTTTCAGAGCTGTTCTGGAAAGGGCAGTTCTCGAGAGAGAGCTCTCTCAGCCCCGCCTACCTCACAGGGGGTCTGTTGTGGGGAGGGGAAGGGAAAGGAGTTGGTAAGCCGCTCTGAGACTCCGAGTGAAGGGCGGGATATAAATCCAATCTCCTCCTCCTCCTCCTCCTCCTCCTCCTCCTCTTCTTCTTCTCATCCACACATTTATTGCATGCTGTAAAACTCCCATTTTGCGCTGACCTTGATAGCCCAGGCTAGCTTGATCCAATCAGATCTCAGAAGCTAAGCAGAGTCGGCCCCGGTTAGTACTTGGATGGGAGACCGCCCAGGAAGCACAGTGTCGTGACATGGAGGCAGGCGATGGCCAACCACTTCTGAATGTCTCTTGCCTTGACAACCCCACGGGGTCGCCATAAGTCACCTGTGATTAGACGGCCCTTCCCACCACCAACAAAACTCCTGTAGCCCACAAAGGGACCCCAAATAACTCATGAATTCATTAGTGGTGGAAACTGCCTTCGAGTCACAGCTGACTTAAGGCAACCCCATAAAGCTTTCCAAGCAAGAGACATTCAGAGGCGGTCGACCATTGCCTGCCTCTGCTTAGCAGCCCTGGGCTTCCTTGACAGCCCCCCTTCCAAGCATGAATGAGGGCCAGCCCTGCTTAGCCTGCATGATCTGATGAGATCCAGGTCAGGGCCAGGAATTCACTAACAGAACACAAAATACTTTCATGCATTAAGGGACCAGGACAAGGAAGAGGAGACTCCCAGTGCCACTCTGACTAACCACCCTCAAATGCCCTCCTAAGCAGCCTGGTCTCGCTCAGTCTTCTGAAGGACGGGAAGGTGGACACCTTCTGGGAGACCATCCCCCAGTGTGTAGAGGTCCGCCAGGGCTCTTTTGGTAAAAAAAAGCCCAGCAGGAACTCATTAGCATAATAGGCCACACCTAACAGCAGGAACTCATTAGCATATTGGGCCACACCCCTGAGAACACAGTTCATTAGCACATTAGGACGCACCCCCATGTTACCAAAAGTGTGGTTATCCAGCCACACCCACCTTTTGCTTGTTATTCTGTTTACCTTGTTTGTGGTCAAAACCCAGGGCCTTTTTTGTAGCAGGAACTCCTTTGCATGTTAGGCCACACACCCCTAATGTAGCCAATCCTAATGAGTTTCTGCTGTTGGGTGTGGCCTATTATGTTAATGAGTTCCTGCTGGGCGTGGCCAACTTGGGAGCCAGCCGGAACTCCGTTCCTGTGCGTTCCTGCTCAAAAATAGCCCTGGAGGTCCCTATGATCAAAGCCAAAAATTGGACATTGCTGGTTCTCGTGTGTCTGAAGGAGGGTGTGGAGAGAAGGCACAGCTGGGTGACGTGCGGTCGCCATTTTCTGTGACTTGGGTAACATGCTTTCTTCTAAGCTTCGGGACGCTCAAATGCATACCCAACCTGGGCTTCTTATTGCGCTCACCACCAAATTAGAAGTTTGATGACTGTGAGCTGACAACAAACGAATCTATCTCCAGACTTAAAAGATTCTGAAAAGATAGCATATGAGTCAGAAAATCAATCTAAATTGGTAGCCACTATATATAGATTATTAACACAGCTGGATTTTTTTTTTTAAACCCTTTGCTTATAAAGCTAGATGGGAAAACAGTCTTCAGATAAATATTAGGGATGAAGAATGGCTCTATTTGTATAGGGAAATTAAGAATTGTTCATTGAATATAAATATAAGGGGAAACACAGTGAAGAATATTATACAGGAGGAGGAGATTGGATTTATACCCCGCCCTTCACTACCCGAAGGAGTCTCAGAGCGTCTTACAATCTCCCTTCTCCTCCCCACAACAGACACCCTGGTGGGGCTGAGAGAGCTCTTTCAAGAACTGCCCTTGAGAGAACAGCTGTGAAAGAATTTGTAACTGACCCAAGGTCACACCAGCAGCTGCATGTGGAGGAGTGGGGAATCAAACCCAGTTCTCCCAGATTAGAGTCCATGCTCCTAACCACTACACCAAACTGGCTCTTTATGGTACTTAACCCTGGATAGAGTAGCAAAAATAGGGAAGACCATCTCGAAGGGATGCTGGAGATGTGATCGTAAAGATGGCTCACTTTCCCGTCTTTCGTGCTCTTGCTCATTGGCAATGATATTCTGGAAAGTAGTATTAAACATATTAGGGGTAAAAGTGCTAACGGATCCAAAATCTGCCTTATTAAATATAGATCAATAATGTTGCCCTGTTCACACCACATGGTGATAGTTTGCATCCAACAGATCGCGTATAGCTTGGTCTCCCTACATGCAAGGTAGAACAGACAAAAATGTAATGACTGAAAAGAGCTGTTGTGTTTTCCCATTCAAAGGAACGTTGGGGTCTGAATATAATAAAGAAATAGGCTAAACCAGACAGATAATAAATCATAGAATCATAGAGTTGGAAAGGACCTCCAGGGTCAACTAGTCCAACCCCCTGCACAATGCAGGAAATTCACAAATATCTCCCTCTCCACACCCATAGTGACCCCTGTTCCACACCCAGAAGATGACCAAAAAACCTCCAGGATTGCTTCCTGACCCCAAAGTGGCAATCAGCATTTCCCTGTGTACATAAGAAAGGGCCACAAGAACTAATCACTGAGGCAACCCTTCCTGCCCTCCCTCTCATGATCTGCCCAAGTTCACAGAATCCACATTGCTATCAGGTGGCCATCTAGCCTCTGTTTGAAAACCTCCAAAGAAGGAGGGCCCACCCAGGGCCGGCTCGCTCACTAGGCAAACTAGGCGCTCGTTTAGAGCGTGTCGGCCCTTAGGGGCGCCAAACTGGCATACACACACACCGTCCTGGTTCAGCTGCAAACACTACTGAGTTTTAAACATGTTATGATCTTTCTGATGATACAAACACCAATTCCACCAAAGAACTTAGCCCTCTGGGCACAGAAGGGTCACTCAGCTCAGTCAAAGAAGAATCTAAGTAGGGGGACTATTAAATAAGGACACTCAAATTGCAACTGACTTATGGCAACCCCAGCAAGGAACCGTCAAGGCAAGTGAGAAGCAAAGGTTGTCTGCGACTGTGAGTGCCTTTCTTTGCAGAGTCTTCCTTGGTGGAAGCCAGATGTGCAAAGCAGGCAAAGTTACAAAAGCAAAAGTGAGTGTTAAGAGCATGGGTGCCAGGGGAATGGGAGGTCCAGGGTACAGATCCAATTAATGGGTCCGAGCCATGGTGGGTGCACGGGGGGTGGGGGCGCCAGAAGGGATCCTTGCCTAGGGTGCAAAATAAGCTGGGGCCGGCCCTGGGCCCACCACTTCCCGAGGAAGCCCGTTCCACCGAGGAACCTGCTCTAACTGTCAGGAAGCTCTTCCTAATGTTTAGCCGAAAATCCCTTCCTTTGGCAGATAATCTGACTGCGTTCCATCAGTGTTAACATTCACTGAGGGCCAATAACTTCAGTGGGCCGAAGCACATTTCACTGTGTTTCGGGTTTTGGTGTACTGTTTGATTTGAACAAGGGCATAATCTGATCAGGTGCAAAATACTTTAAGAAATAATACATTGGAGCTAAGTTGCTCACGTCGGCAAAAGGACATTACCTTTGTGTGTGTGTGTGCACCGAGACCCAAGAGTCCGTCTTTGCTTCTGCTTCTGGGAACAGATGAGAGGAAATAAACTTTTATTTTAGTCTCAAGGTAAGTTAGGCTGTTTTTATATCTCGGATGAGGATTCACAGCCTCGGCTAGGCAGGCCCGCAAATACCATGGGCTTCGGGTTTCCAATGGCCATCGCATTACTGGATTCATAAGGTCAAACTTTACAACCCAGTTACTACCATCGATAATAATTCTTTCAGACATATTTTATCTATATCATCTTTCCCATATTTGAACGATAAAAACGGTTTGCCACAACCCTGATAAAAAGAAACAGTCGAAAGGAAAGCAGGCTGCACGAAAATTTAACTAGTTCTGAAAGCCGAGCGAGTCAACCTATTGTTGTCCATGGGGTAAGGTTTTTTAATTAAATTAATTGACTGTACACATATTGTCCCTCCTGGCCACCAGCAGATGATCACGGGTAGGGTTGCCAGGCCCAGGTTGGAAAACTCCTGGAAATTTGGGGGTGGAGTCTTGGAAGGACAGAGAACTCTGTGGGGTACAATGCCATAGAGACCTTGTATGCCACTACTTAAATTGCGCTGTTGGAATACTCATAGACATTCTATAACACTTCAGCAGCTGAGCCGATGGCTTGGAAGGTCTCGTTTCAATCAACTGTAATGAAAGCAGTTCTTATGTTAACATATGAACATAGACAGGAAGAAGAGGAGACTGGGTTTATACCCCGCCCTTCACTCGGAGTCTCAGAGCAGCTTACAAACTCCTTTCCCTTCCCCTCCCCACAAGAGACACCCTGGCCCCGGTCACACGGGCAGGAAACTGCAGAGGAGAAACGTGGCTGTTTGCCCTGGGGCAAACTACTGCGCAGTTACGTGATCAGACTTCCTGTGGAGGTCCTGTGGAGGTACCGTGGAGGTTCCATGGCAAGGGAGAGGTGCCGATCACAGGACAAGCCGGCGCACAACGAAGAAGCGCGCGCCGCGGCAAACTGTTTTTTATTTTTGTGTACATGACAAATGCGCATGCTCCGTTGGGTGCGCATGCGCATCCACAGAGACTTGGACAAAAAAAACACCTTATTTGTAAGGGGACATGGGCGGGCGCCGGATGCCACCGGAAACGCGATCAGACGCCCGCCCTTTCCCCGCAGTTTCCGGAAACTAGTACCTCCAAGGTACTAGTTTTTTGCCACGCAGTTTCGGCTGGAAGCCTCGGTTGAGCCACGGGAGTGCTACGCTTCCCAGATGTGCTGGTGAGATCGCGCCCGGAAACTCTGGCTGTTTTCCGTCTCACTTGTGTGGCTTCTGTTACGTGTGACCGCAGCCCCTGTGAGGTAGGTGGGGCTGAGAGAGCTCTGAGAGAACTGTCCTTGAGGGAACAACTCTGACAGAACTATGGCTTGCCCAATGTCTGCTGCAAGTGGAGGAGTATGGAATCAAACCCACTTCTCCCAGATTAGAGTCCATGCACTTAACCACTACACTAAACTGGCTCTACAACAAACATAAGAAGAGCCTTGCTGGATCAAACCAGTGGTCCCTCTAGTCCAGCACATGGTGGCCAACCGGTTCCTCCGAAGGTCCAAACAGCGTGAGCTATGTTGCAATTTCATAAATAAAAGCTTTAATTTTTGTCAATTTGACAATTCGAAGTAGATAATGTCTGTTATTACAGCAGAATGTCAGAGCCAGAATGTCTTCCGACAATGGCATTTGAGTTCTATCCAAAGCACAGAACTGGATCCAAAGAAAGACTTCCTCTCAACGAAGGATCTCTCTCTCTTCTACTCACTGAAGATGCTCATGGAAGAAGTCTTCCAGTTATAAAAAGAGTTCTTCAGCTCACAGAAAGAACCTTCTGCATCCTGAAGATACCCTTCTATCCAAAGAAGGAATCCTTCCATGTATGAAAGGGCATGGTTGGATCTAGCCCCATAGTTTGAATCTGATTCAGTCAATCCAATCCACACGGAAGAAAATCCAGGATCAAAACAAGATGTAGCATAGCCTTTACACAACTCTTAAGTTAAATCACTAATTGGTGGTGGTCAATACATCTTTCAGCAGTCTTATGGGGGTGTTTTTTATATTCATTTAAATTTTTGTCAGCAATTTTAGTTCTCCATTTTGTGCCGTTAGATTTTATTTCTATTGTATATGTAAGTTGTAGGGGGGTTATATGCAATTTTTACAGCAGTTATGCATACAACACAGGTTACTTATATGTGCAATAGATAGATAATGTGGCATGCACAAAACTGAAGAATGCCAACAATTTTATGGGAAACCTTTGGTGCAAGACAGCTGGAAATGGGGTTAAAAACTGTGGGAGACGTGAATCAAAATGGCTATTTGGAGACCGAAATATCTGGTTGTGATATTTCCAAGTTTTGAAATTCAGCATGCCTTTCATACCATTTGATCTCATTTCTATGTAAAAAGATCTGAAACCAACTCACAACCTCCAAGCGCACATGAAGAGCATTTAATGGAAACGTGCATATAATCCTGCACATTATTCCTCTCTCCTAATAGAACATTAGTCCTTGTTTGTCTCCAACTTGGTTGAATGCCATTATGGAGTTTAAGGAAGACATACGGCACCGTCTAAATCAATGCCATAAAAGATAATGCGGCGTATTTCTTCCACGTCAAGGAGGTATTAATTTTGGTTTCCATATGAAAATGCACAAATCAAATTGTAAACAAGGTATCATTTGGAATGAGATTACACATGAGGAAATAACAGCAAGACGTATATTGGATGTAAACAAAAAAAATAAAATCTAGTTATTATTGCCTAAGAATTTGGGGAAATGCTATTCTTTAAATAAAAGCACTTGGAATAAATGTGGGGGAGATTAGTGGTCTAATATTAATGATTCCATGTATATTTCAGGCGAATCGGACTTATCCAAAATGCTGCATTAATAATAACAATTAATAACAGCAACAAAAAAAATTAAATATATAACACATTCTAGGATCAAATAAACCGTAGGGCAGTTTGCAACAATAAAACCTGTGGGCTCTCAAATGACAACCTTGCAAACAACTACAATTAAAATTGATGGAAAACCACCGCAATATGAAAGATATACCATTAATGTGGATGAAAAGGGAGAGCTAGCAACATAGCACAGCCCAGTCTTATTAGATCTCGGAAGCTAAGCAGGGTCGGGACTTGGAAGGGTACTTGGAACACTCCCTCTAAGCTGTGGAGTCTTGTGAGCCAAAATTCTACTTTGTGAGCCACTGGCACTAAAGTTGTGAGCGAGTGATTTGGCTGCTGCATAAATTAGTTTGCTCTGGAGCCAACCTTCCTGAGCTAAGACAAAAATGTATGAGCCGGGGGCTAAAAAACTGAGCTAGCTCACTGTAACTCAGCTTAGAGGGAACACTGGAGACCACCAAGGAAGACTCTGCAGAGGAAGGCAATGGCAAACCATCTCTGTTTTTCACTTGCCTTGGAAGTCCCTTGCTCAGGTCTACACAACAAGGCAGCTGCGATGTGATGGCATTTTACACACCACATTGGAGATCAGAAACATTCCTTTTCATAAGAACATAAGAACATAAGAGATGCCAATGTTGGATCAGGCCAAAGGCCCATCCAGTCCAACACTCTGTGTCCCACAGTGGCCAGAAATACCAGTGCCATCAGGAGGTCCACCAGTGGGGCCAGGACATTAGAAGCCCTCCCACTGTTGACCCCCCCCAAGCACCAAGAAGACAGAGCATCACTTGCCCCAGAGCCCCTAGCTATACCCTGTGGCTAATATCCACTGATGGACCTCTGCTCCATATGCTTATCTAATTCCATATGCTTATCTAATTCCCTTTTGAAGCCGTCCATTTGTGTCAACGATTTTTGCTCTATAAGTTTTACTCTTGATTTTGCAGATTAACCACATGGTGTATGCCTGTAGTCCAGTTTTTATATGCACAGATCGTACGGTGTTCCTATTTGTGTCATGTACACATATACTGCTGATTTATTCATGGACAAACAACAAATGATGCAGGGGGAAAAAGAATCGGTGGAATTCGCATGTGGGAAAAGCAAAACAGATAGGCGCAGATGCAGACTGAAATGGTAGGCATGAGAAATTCGAAGTCCTTCCCATTACCCTACTCAGGCCCCGGTCACACGGGCAGGAAAATGCGGGTGGGAAGCGTGGCTGTTTGCCCCGGAGCAAAATAACGTGCCACTGCGCGATCAGACGTCCCATAGAGGTCCCGTCGAGGTCCCGTGGTTAGGGGGGAGGTGCCGATCACAGGACAAATCTGTGGTGCGGCAAAGAAGTGGCGTCTCTAGCAAAAGGCTCCGTGGGTTTAACCCCTTCCAGGGCTGCAGAGGAATGCAAACGGTGTCCTCCGTCAGGTCCCCTCCAGGAGGAGCTTCAGCCAGGCCGCCCTTCCACCACGCCTTCCCTGCACCTCCCCCTCTGCCGCCCAGTGCAGAGAGTTCCTCTCGAGCAGGCTGAGCCCGGAGTGTGGGGGGTACGGAAAAGAGGAGGGGGCTGTGTTGTTTGTTTTTATTAAACAGAAGTGTGCGCATGTGCCGTTGGGTGCTTGTGCGCATCCTGTGGAGACTTGGAAAAAAACAACCTTTTAGCGATGGGACATGGGTGGGTGCCAGATGCCACGACCTATCACCGGAAACACGATCAGGCGCCCGCCCTTGCCCCACGGTTTCCGGAAACTAGTACCTCAGAGGTACTAGTTTTTTACCCCGCATCTTCGGCGGGAAGCCTCGGGTTTGCCACGGGACCTCTACGCTTCCCAGATGTGGCGCTGTGATCGCACCCAGAAAATCCGCCTATCTTCCGTCTCTGTAGCGTGGCTAATGCTCCGTGTGACCGCAGCCCCAGAAAGCCAAAATAAGTCCTTAAAGGACCTCTTGAGAGGAATTTCAGCCTTTTGAAAGCTACCAAGGACTTGTCGTAGACTTCAATGTTCCCTCTAAGCCGAGTTAGTGTGAGCTAGCTCACAGAATTTTAGCCTCCAGCTCACACATTTCTGTCTTAGCTCAGGGAGGAGGGCTCCAGAGCAAGCTAATTGATGCAGTAGCCAAATCACTCGCTCACAACTTTAATGCCAGCAGCTCACAAAGGAGAATTTTTGCTCACAGGACTCCACAGCTTAGAGGGAACATTGGTCATAGTATCCTGATCCTGGAAATATAGAGCAGGGTAAGGTTAGGCTTAGAGCTGCTTGCTGGTCAACTGTGTTTGAGGCTGAGGTAAATTTTGAAATTTAAGGTTTCCAGGTACCCCCTGGGAATGAGCGGAGGGTGGGGGGACTTGCCAGCAGTGGGGAGACCTAGCCTGGCACCTCAGCAACATCACCATTGAGGTGGGGTTTTCACTTCTGGCATGAAGTGACGCGGGGGGGAGTCGTGGCTAATTGCCCCGGTGCAGTTTAATCCACAATTATGCGATCAGACGCGCCAGCAGCACACCACGGATCCTTCTCTCGGCACCGGCGGGTAAACAAGGGACCGGAAGGGAATGCCACGTGCCGGCGCGATCACACCACAGGCATCTGGAGGCAGCCAGTGGCAAACGTTCACTAGTACCTTGGAGGTATTAGTTTTTTAACGCGCATTGTTGGCGGTAAGCCATGGGTGCGCTCCACTTCCCAGATGTTGGGGTCTGATCGCGCCTGGATAATCCGCCCACCATCTGTGCCTCTCCCACGGCAACTTTGCCGTGTGACCGGGGCCTTAAGTAACTTAAACAAATGAACGAACATCACATAAGTAACTTAAAATTGTATTTTAGGTGTGTTATCCCCATATCACAGATGGGAACACTCAGGCTGAAAGAGCAGTGAATTGTCAAAGGCTACAGTGAAAATAGCTGAGACACCCTTTGACCCTTGGACTTTCCATATGCATACTCTTAGCCACTGTGCATACTCTTAGCCATTCTTGACTGAACCTGCCAAGTCAACCACAGATGATTTCGGGAGGTTAGACTTCATAGTTCTCAATAACCTGTAACATGATGTATGAGCCACCTGAAATAGTGCTGTCATCTCAGTTACCCAAATGGAATGTTGTCCATGGAACAATTGGTTCTGGGTGTATCAGAAATAGGAGCATATGTAAATGGGAACGTCTCAGAAACTGCAAATTATCTCACAACTCATATGCCAGAAGTGACAGCATTGTGCTGGTGGTGGCGCAGGGATGCTTTGGTATCTTGGAAAAAACTCTATGGTATAAACTGTTTTTACTATAGAGTTCATGCCCAAATACCAGAGAGTCCCACATTGCCGGCAATATGATGACGTCGCTTCCAGTGTGTGCTGGAAGTGACACCACCATGTTGTCAGCAAACGATGCTGAGATGCCAGACTAGGCCTCCCCCACTGCCGATAAATCCCCCTGCTGGCCAGCAGATTGGCGGCAGAGGCCTGGTAGTTCTAGATAGATTAGGCTGAGAGGGAGTGACTTACCCAAGATCACCCAGGAAGATTCATGGATGAATGGGGTTTTAAACCTGGCTCTTCCACTTGCACCTGGCTGGATGACCTTGGGCAAGCCGTAGTTCTGATAAGAGGTGTTCTTGAAAAAGAGCAGTTTCTGTCAGAGCTCTCTCAGCTCCACCCACCTCACAGGGTGTCTGTTGTGGGGAGGGGAACGGAAAGGTGTTTGTAAGCCGCTCTGAGACACCTTTGGGTAGTGAAGGGCGGGGTATAAATCCAATCACTTCTTCTTCTTCTTCCTTCTTTGGAGGTTTTCAGACAGAGGCTAGATCGCCATCTGACAGCAATGTGGATTCTGTGAATTTAGGCAGATCATGAGAGGGAGGGCAGGAAGGGTTGCCTCAGTACTTAGTTCTTGTGGCCCTTTTTTACCCGCCCAGGGAAATGTTGATTGCCACGTTGGGGTCAGGAAGCAATCCTGGATGTTTTTTGGTCATGTTCTGGGCATGGAACAGCGGTCACTACGGGTGGGGGGTTAGGTATTTGTGAATTCCCTGCATTGTGCAGGAAGCTGGACTAGATGACCCTGGAGGTCCTTTCCAACTCTATGATTCTATGTCCTGGTCTTGATACTCTAACCACTGCCTCTCTGCTGCCCCAAAGCAAACCACAGGTATTATATTTAGTTTTTTAAAATATCCCACCTTCCCCCGGAGGTTCAAGGCAGCTGACAATCTAAAAAGCACTGATAGTTGCATTTTAAAAAAATAAAATCTGAATTAACCCCCAAAAGTACAGTAGGAAAGAATTCACTTATTCACACTTGTAAGAAATATGCGCACAGATGGATGGTGTTTGTGTGTGTGTGTGTGTGTGTGTGCGCGCGCTTCACATTTACAGGAGGCTAATGTTTTTATGCATCATAAAATGGATTTGCTCACACTAGTAACATTATACAGACCGTATTAGGAAAGGAGCTTAAATTTTAGCTGTGATTTGGGCAATACTAAAAAATCCTAGTAAAGTTTAATGAACATTATTAAAATGTTTATATGTACCCAGATAGGCCGCTCACGTACAGTAGCTTGCGCTGTGTAACGGAATGGGATTCATCAACTTTTTAAAAGGAAAAAAACCAACAAGTTTATTTATTTATTTATTTATTATTTAGATTTTTATCCCGCCCTCCCCGTAGGCTCAGTTCCCCATAAGCATAAAAATATCCATGTTGATGACCCCTGGACCGAAACACTAGCCTCGCCTCAACGCCTCGAAATTTCCACTGTTATTCATTCTAATCCTGCTTCTTGGGCTAAAATCTTCAAAATCCCCAGATTAACAGTGCAATCCTAAACACAGTGACACCCTTCTCCGTCCATTGAAGTCAATGGTTTTAGATGTGTGTAACCCCGTTTAGGACTGTACTGTTCATCTCAGGCAGCAGGTCATGTGAAAGACCTCTGCTTGAGACCCTGGAGAGCCACTGCCAGTCTGTGTAGACAGCCAGGGCTACTTTTGGGCAGGAACGCACAGGAACGGAGTTCCGGCTGGCTCCCAAGTTGCCATGCCCAGCAGGAACTCATTAGCATAATAGGCCACGCCCAACAGCAGAAACTCATTAGGATTGGCTACAATTAGGGGTGTGTGGCCTAACATGCAAAGGAGTTTCCTGCTACAAAAAAAAAAGGCCCTGGGTTTTGTCAACAAACAAGGTAAAGAGAATAAGAAGCAAAAGGTGGATGTGGCTGGGTGACCACACTTCTGGTAACACGGGGGTGTGGCCTAATATGCGAATGAGCTGTGCTGTCAGGGGTGTGGCCTAATATGCTAATGAGTTCCTGCGGTTGGGTATGGCCTATTATGCTAATGAGTTCCTGCTGGGCTTTTTCTACAAAAAGAGCCCTGGCTCAGATACTATTGACCCCGATGGACCAAGGGTTCTGATCCAGTGTAAGGCCACTTCATGTGCCCTCCTGAGGGACAGGGGACCTTCAAGAGCAGCAGAAGAGGCAAATTGGGGGTCTGCGGCAAACAGAGAGAATTGGTGGGAATTAACCCTTTTTGTTGTTGTTCAGTTGCACAATCGAGTCCGACTCTTCACAACCCCATGGACCAGATCACGCCAGGCCTTCAGTCTTCCGCCTACCCCTTCCATTTTGCGGGAAATTAATTCTGGATTCAACCCACTTAGGTGCCCATACACAAGGTGGCCTTTCTCAGCCTTAGGCCCCCACCTCCAATATAGGGATGATAACATTAACTTTAAGTCACTTTAGCCTTAAGTCCCCTTTCCACTTTCATGTGTCCCCGAGGAATCCCTGCAGATTACATAGAATTGCCAACTTGCAGGTGGCACCTGGAGATCTCCCGCGATTGCAATTGATCTCCAGGTGAGCAAGATCAGTTCCCCTGGGGAAAATGGCAGCTTTGGGGGATGGTTTCTATGGCATTATACCCTGCCGAGGTCTGTCCCCTCTCCAAACCCCACCCTCCCAAGATCCCACCCTCCAAGACCCCACCAGGGTTCCCTCTAAGCTGAGTCAGTGTGAGCTAGCTCACAGTATTTTAGCCTCCAGCTCACATTTTTTTGTCTTCGCTCAGGAAGGAGGGCTCCAGAGCAAACTAATTTATACAGCAGCCAAATCGCTCACTCACCACTTGAATGCCAGTGGCTCACAAAGCAGAATTTTGGCTCACAAGACTCCACAGCTTAGAGGGAGTGTTCCAAGTACCCTTCCAATTCCTGACCTTGCTTAGCTTCCGAGGTCTAATAAGACTGGGCTGTAGAATTTTGGCTCACCAGACTCCACAGCTTAGAGGGAGTGTTCCAAGTACCCTTCCAATTCCTGACCTTGCTTAGCTTCCGAGGTCTAATAAGACTGGGCTGTAGAATTTTGGCTCACCAGACTCCACAGCTTAGAGGGAGTGTTCCAAGTACCCTTCCAATTCCTGACCTTGCTTAGCTTCCGAGGTCTAATAAGACTGGGCTGTAGAATTTTGGCTCACCAGACTCCACAGCTTAGAGGGGGCATTGGACCCTGCCCTCCCCAAATTTCCAGGTATTTCCCAACCCAGAGCTGGCAACCCCAAGGTTATGAAAGATTTTTTTTGGGGGGGGACATTCTAGAAGAGAGAAGAAGAGGATTGGATTTATATCCCACCCTTCACTCGGAGTCTCAGAGTGGCTTACAATCTCTGGCCATACAAGGGAAAACCATAGAGTTTTCCCTTGTATGGCCGTGGCCCCGCCCCCAGTGTGCCCGGCGTGCCCGCGTCACTTCCAGGTGACGAGCATGTCGGGGTGGAGTTCCCCCCAGGGCCCGATTCGGCAGCGGCGGGGAACGGGCCTCTGGGGCGGGGGTTTCTCCGCCCCCCGGGGGGACTTGGGATCCCTACTGACCAGCAGCTGCATGTGGAAGAGCAGGGAATCAAACCCGGCGGTGGTGTCACTTCCAGATTAGAGTCCACACTCTTAACCACTACACCAAACTGGCTTCTAGGGGGGGGAAACAGAGAAGAGGTCAAAGTTCTATGACTGAAACCTGAAGGATTATTTGGTTCTGAAGCAGCTACCAGGCCGGGCCGGGGGAAATCGGGCCATAGCTCTGGGAAAGAGAGAGTTAACTTTTCTCTTGTACTGTTTCCCTGATCAAAAATGTCCCCCCTTGCTCTGCTTTAAAGTCCATGGGTGGAAGAAAAATCAAGTATATTACATTACCTTTTTTCCCTTACCGGGACTTAAAATAGTCAGAGGGAGGAGGTAGTTTCCACTCGGGGGAAATGGCGCGGATCCAGCCAAGGGGCCCTATTCATGTCTGACGATGGCGATAAACTTTGATTTCTCACGCCGTAAAACTTATTTTTGGGAATGATACGATAATGGCATATTATAAATGTAATATTTACACAGGGCGCAGAGGGTGTTGTGGGAACTGAAAAAGTAATATTTGCACAACATTTTGGAAGATGAAAAGCTTTGCAGAAGTGCTAATTATCTACATTTATTTTCATGCTTCAGCTGAAACACCTTTTCTTCTCTCCTTTACCTATATTACTTAATTTCGTTTTTGTTCCACTATTGTTTCACTCGCTAACTGCATTGTTCAACACTCTAATGGAGCTGGCGGTGGTAAGCTAACCTACAAATTAGTATGATTTCATAGAATGAGATGTTATTGACTGCTTCCACACTATCATTCTCTTAGCTGGTGAGGTCTCCCTGCACTTGGGATTTTAGGGTGAGAGCCGCGCAGAATCCCCCCACGGTAAAGCAAGCCAGTTTGGTGTAGTGATTAAGTGCGCGGACTCTAGTCTGGGAGAACCAGATTTGATTCCGTACTCCTCCACTTGCAGCTGCTGGATGACCTTGGGCAAGTCATAGTTTTGTCAGAGCTGTTCTCTCAAGGGCAGTTCTCGAAAGAGCTCTCTCAGCCCCACCTACCTCACAGGGTGTCTGTTGTGAGGAGGGGAAGGGAAAGGAGATTGTGAGCCGCTTTGAGACTCCTTCGGGTAGTGAAGAGTGGGGTATAAATCCAATCTCTTCTTCTCCTTCTCCTTCTCCTTCTCTTTCTCCTTCTCCTTCTCCTTCTTCTTCTCTCTAGACCCCTCCAGGGCAGGACCTAGAGTTGCCAGCTGCTTGGTGGGATCTGGAGATCCCCCAGGCAGGCAGAACTCCTGGGATTACTACTCACCTCTCCTGGCCACTTCACAGGGTGGTCTCTACAGCATCACACACCTGCTGAGGAGAGATTCTGTTCATGCGAAAGAGGAGAGAGGTAAAAACAACAGAACACGTTCTACTTCATCGCCCTTTCCATCAGAAGATCCGCTTAAAGTATATATCCCCTTTGCTCGATATAAATCCAGGCTATTTAAACCAAGCATATGTCAGAATGCTGGGGGGGGGGGGGGGGGGGGGACGCACAGGTCACAGCAAGTACCGCAAAATTTTGCACAGCGGTCTGCAAAGCCCGGCAGACTATTTTAGAGAACAATGAATACTAGTAATGTATGGTAGTAACAGGTTTTTAACTTGATACGCAAACTGGTTTGGCATAAATAATATATTAATTTTATACAATCATATGGTTACAACGGTTGTATTTACGGGCTCGGAATTATCGTATTTGTATATCATTCCTTTTACTTTTTAACATATATTGGTATTCCGTTTTTAATGGGAAGTCATGGATGTGTAATATCTTGCTTTGTGTTCTGCTGGTTCATGACCGTAACCAGGAATACTGAGACGGATACACCTGCTGAGTTATCTCTCTTCCCTCAATGCGGTCCACCTCAGGCTTCACCCCCAACTCCCCAAGAATTTTCCAGTCCAGGTATGGAAACCCGAGCTGCACCTGGGAATAGACTCCTCCTCTGAGGAAGAACGAGGGGATCTGGGAACCGTTTCTGAAGATCGGGGGGCTCCGCACACCTCTCTTGCTATCAGACCTCTAACGCTATCGGAGGCCCCTCAGACCATGAGGTAGGGTTGCCGGCTTCCAGGCGGCACCTGGAGATCTCCCGTTACTGAGCCCGTTTACGGGATGGGCAGAATAAGGGAAAAATAAATAAATAAATAAATAATACAATCGATATCCAGGCCAAGAGATCAGCCCCCCTGGAGACAATGACTGCTTTAGAAGGTGGACTCTATGGCATTATACCTTGTCAGGGTCCCTCCCATCCTTCAACCCTGCCCTCCCCAGGCTCCACCCCCAAAACTCCAGGCATTTCCCAACCCAGAGCTGACAACCCTACCCTGAGGCCCTAGATCTAGATGCCTCAGCTGGGGTATACACCTTAAGCGTCACCCCAACAGCCACCCCTACAGAGCCAGTTTGGTGTAGTGGTTAAGTGCACAGACTCTAATCTGGGAGAACCGGGTTTGATTCCCCACTCCTCCACTTGGAGCTGCTGGATGACCTTGGGCAAGTCATAATTCTGACAAGAGCTTTCCTTGAAAGAGCAGTTTCTGTCAGAGCTCTCTCAGCCCCACCTACCTCACAGGGTGTCTGTTGTGGGGAGGGGAAGGGAAAGGAGTTTGTAAGCTGCTCTGAGACTCCAAGTGAAGGGTGGGGTATAAATCCAATCTCTTCTTCTTCTACATGAGACTCTGTCGACCATCCAGCCCCTAAGCGGCAGATGTACCTCAGCTTTGGCTACGTCTCACACAGGCAGCCCCCTCCTGGCTCCCCTGTGAATTGACAAGCTCATACGAGGCAGCAGGTCCACAAAGAAGTAGTCCTGCATTAGAAACATGTCTGCCCGGCCTGACTTCTGCTCCCAAGTATACACATAACTCCTCACAAAATTGTAAGCCAAGCCTTTTGCAGGATGAAGCTCTGGAAACAACACTCCAAACATGTGGGGTTGCTTCCCTCTAGGACTACTCCAGGGCTATTTTGGGGCAGGAACGCACAGGAACGGAGTTCCGGCTGGCTTCAGAGTTGGCCACGCCCACTACAGCCAAAACCTCTGCGTGCCTGGCTACAAGGGAAGGCCTGGAGAGTAACCCCCCCTTCGGCGACTTGGAGGCGGGCTGGCCGGGGGGGGGGGGCTGGAACCCCACAGCTGCAGTGTGCCCAGGCAAGGCAAGGGAAGGCAGTTTAAACTGCCTCCCCTCCCCTCCAAGGGCCGGCTTGCCCGGGCAAACTAAGGGAAGGCACGGGGGTATGGCCTAATATGCCAATGAGCTGATCTGTCAGGGGTGTGGCCTAATATGCTAATAGGTTTCTGCTCTTGGGTGTGGCCTATAATGCTAATGAGTTCCTGCTGGACTTTTTGTACAAAAAAACCCCTAAAGACAGGCATGATCTGTAGGATGTAAGACAGAGATGTTCCGCCAGGCGTATGTCTGAGGACAGCAAAGGTTTCCACAGAGCCTGGCCTCTTCCACCTCTCCTCTCCCCATGGGGTAAGGATGCATGTTGGTCTTCTAAGCACCATCTGTAATGATCACAGAACTTGTTTACTGTTTTGATTCTAACTTGTAAATGTGTTTATTGAAATGTTGTTCACCCCCTCTTAGATAGACCCAGGGGTCATTTCATAAAAAAAGAGGTGCAGGAGCTCATTAGCATAACTCATTAGCATACCCTATTTGCATAGGCCACACCCCCTGACATCTCCGGAAGTGTGTCAGAAGGCAACACCACCGCTCAGGCTCCACTGGACTGTTTTGGATTGCTAGTTTGCCCGGGGGGGGGGGCTCTGCAACTTACCAGGCTGCTTCTTGCTCTGACTGAGGGCTGCTGGGGGCAGGGGCTGCGGCTGGTTGCAAGTGCCCGCCCCCTGAGCTCTTTACTGCCGGAGCTCCACTCCTGTGCACTCCTGCAGGAAATGACCCCTGGATAGACCAGCACTTGACACAGATAGTGCTGACCTTGAGAGATTTTTGATAGGGGGAAATCAGCGGATCTCCAGACAAGTAGCAAAATGCTGCTTGCAACTGGTAAAATTTCACAGTCAGATCAAGTGTAACCCTCATTTACCTTTTGCATGACTCATAAGCAGTTTAGTTTTAACCATCTTATAATTATTTTGATATAATAGACTGTTAAGCTTTTCTTCTTTTAACATTTTAATGATTTTAAGGTTATATGTCTATTTTTGGTGCTGAAAGCTTATTTGCTTGTATTGAACAAGCATGTATTATTTTGATAAATGGTCTTTGACTGCAAATAAACATCATTCACTCAAATGTTGTTCACCGCCCTGAGCACTGCGCATAGGGGAGAGCGTTCTACAAATTGAATCAAATAAATAAATAAATCCCAGCTAGGATGCTTGCTGGTTCAGCTGGTACACATTTGGTGTAGTGGTTAAGTGCGCAGACTCTAATCTGGGCGAACTGGGTTTGATTCCCCACTCCTCCACTTGTGGCTGTTTGATGACCTTGGGCAAGGCATAGTTCTGTCAGAGCTGTTCTCTCAAGGGCAGTTCTCAAGAGAGAGCTCTCTCAGCCCCACCTACCTCACAGGGTGTCTGTTGTGGGGAGGGGAAGGGAAAGGAGTTTGTAAGCCACTCTGATACTGTGAGTGAAGGGCGGGGTATAAATCCAATCTCCTCCTCTTCCTCCTCCACCTCTTCCTCCTCCCCCCCTCCTGCTCATAAGAACATAAGAGAAGCCAATGTTGGATCAGGCCAAAGGCCCATCCAGTCCAACACTCTGTCACACAGTGGCCAAAAATACCAGGTGCCATCAGGAGGTCCAGCAGTGGGGCCAGGACACTAGAAGCCCTCCCACTGTTGAGCCCCCCAAGCACCAAGAATACGGAGCATCACTTGCCCCAATCTATACCTTGTGGCTAATAGCCATTGATGGACCTCTGCTCCATACGCTTATCTAATTCCCTCTTGAAGCCATCCATGCTTGTAGTTGCCACCACCTCCTGTGGCAGTGAATTCCATGTGTTAATTAATTAATTAATTAATTAATTTTCATTACATTTATACCCCGCCCTTCCCGCGAACGGTGAAGAAGTACTTCCTTT
>NW_015160865.1:562786-564050 GCF_001447785.1 Gekko japonicus | reverse complement strand
CCTCCTCCTCCTCCTCCTCCTCCTTCTCTAGCACTTCCCAGTCTTCTGAATTATAATGCCCAGCCCCCCCCCTCCCCAAAGCAACTATTTTCTCCAGGGGAACTGATCTCAGTAGATTTGTGTAGTCTGGAGAGTAGTCGTCCGTTGTAATTCTGGGAGTGGTGAATACTGTGGATGCCACTCTGAGCACCTTGGAGAAAGAACATGAAAAATAGATATATATTAAAAAGACCCCCAACTTTTGATTGTTTAATGTATTATTGTAATACTGTTCTGGAGTGGGAAGTGAGAAGGGTTGCACTTGCTTAGCTAGCCAAAACATTTGCCTGTGCATTCACACGTCAGACAGTTGTGATCCTCCACTCGGGCGAGATGTGTGTGTGTTGTAGGGTTTCCCGAGGAAGCCTGTATTGCTGGCTTGGTTTTCTGCTTGCTTCTCGAGCAGAATATTTTCACTGCTGAGTCACAGAACCCTGAAGGGTCAGGATATGTGACCTCCGCTTTCCCTTCCCTGCGTGTGGCCATACAGCATTCAAAAGATGTTACTGTGAAGTCCCAGGAAAAACAGTTATCCTTGCTCTTGGGATCCTTTGAATTCAAGGGAGATTGAACACGACCAGATAGAGTTTGCAAGGTAATTATTTTAGCTACATACCCACACAAGTAATAATTGAAAATAAACAGTGAAAACACCTAGGATAATAAATGTAAGGGGACTGAAAAGCCCGTGTGAAACAGAAACCCCACTGAGCCGACTGACTCTTGAGAGCCCTAATATCTATTAACTTTCTTCAGAAATCAGCTTCGGAACAAGGGGACGCTGTAAATATGGCCTCGGCATCAGTGAACCGAAAACAAAACCTTCAGTTTAGCCACAGATCATTAATACAAATGGACTGGATCGGGTTTTGCTAGGTTCCCAATGGAGTTAAGAAAAAAGGTGAAAAGACGTTTTCTGGGTGAATAGGAGACTGTACAGACAAGCTCACGTTGTCAAAAGAAAATTCTGCTGGGATTTTGACTTCATAGTTCTTGAGCATAGCTCTTGGGCATATCGAGAGCCAGTTTAGTGCAGTGGTTAAGTGCGCGACTCTAACTTGGGAGAACCATGTTTGATTCCCCACTCCTGCATTTGCAGCTGTTCGATGACCTTGGGCAAGCCACAGTTTTATCAGAGCTGTCCTTGAAAGAGCAGTTTCTGTCAGAGCTCTCTCAGCCCCACCTACCACATAGGGTGTCTGTTGTGGAGAGGGGAAGGGAAAGG
>NW_015160865.1:546092-562682 GCF_001447785.1 Gekko japonicus | reverse complement strand
CTTCTTCTTCTGCATTTAAAGGAATGATACAATAGGCCTCAAGCATCTGGGGGAAACTAGAGTTGACAACCTCCAAGTGGCACCTGGAGAACTCCTGCTACTACAGTTGATCTCCAGACGACCAAGATCAACTCCGGGGAGGGGGCCTCTATGGGATTATGCCCAGTTGGGGTCCCTCCCCAAACCCCACTCTCCCCGGACTCCATTCCCAAAATCTCCAGGTATTTCTTTATCCGGAGCTGACTACCCTAGGGAACACTCATGTCTTATATAATCAGATGCGTTGGAACAGGATTTCATTCTCTAAACTACTTGAACATCCGTCCCTTCCCATAGAAACCTGTGCTAACCTATACAGGAGGTCCGTTTTCGGAGGCCAGCCTCTTCAGAGATTTGGTGAACAGCACTTCCTGTCTAGACAAGAAAATCCAGGAGGTGAACAATTGTGATAGTATACCGTCCAGTAATGTGTGAGTCCAGTTCTTGTTAGCTAGACAATAACGATTTTCTAAGGAAAACTACCAAAACTCTAGGACTTAATTACACAGGGAGTTTTCTTTTCTTTTTCTTTTTTGGAAAACAGAAAGCTGTTTTACTCTGCTAAAACAGACTAATATGGCTACTACTCTTTTCGAAATCAAGAAGATACACAGCCAAAAAGATAAGAGGACATAAAATAGTAAAGCTGTGAGAAAAGATCCTAATAAAGATAATAATTATCCAAGTCTCTGTGTCTAATTATTATAAGACTCACAAGTGCAAAAATACAAAAGTACAAATGCGTACATCTACGACAATAAAGTCCAAAGATGCTTAAAGACATGAAAATGAAGTCCAAGAAAACAATGAAGATTCCGGATATATCTTGCATTTCAACAGTCTCCTTCAGAAATGGACTGTATTTGTCTTCAGTAATAGATTTTGTACTGATGTTTTCAGTTCTCAAAAGATAATTTCAAGTACCATCAGGGTTCAAGCTGCAGAAAGAACAATTTTTAAAAATATATATATTTTTATTTTAAATTTAACAAACAACGTAACATAAACTTGTCCTAATAATACAGTATTAATGTAACAGTATGAATACCTAACATATGGTTAAGCCTCAAAGAAGAAAACAGAAGTTTGTCTAAACTTATCTATTTGTGTTAAAACAGCCAACCGCTTCTCAGAAAGTTATAATATTGCGACCTCTGGGAAGGTTTAATCTTTTCAATAACATATTTTATTTTCCCCCAAAATCGGATACCATCTGTCATAAAATGTGGGAAGACCGACAGAAGGATCTAAATCAGCAAGATTATCTGAAATTTTATCCATAGTTAGATGTTCCCAAATTTTTGAACACCACATGTCAGTCAACAAAGAAGGATTGTTTTTCCAGCTCGGTGCAGTCACAGCCCTTGTCGTTAAGAAAAGAAGTGTCACAAGATCTTTACAATTTTGTGGAATATGAACATCACTCTATAGATTCAAAAATATAACTTCATGTTTTTCTGGGATTAGAACTATTTTCAAGGGAAGCAAGCACCCTACAGAATGCGCTGTTGGATGACACCTGTGCCCTGCCGGACTTGTTTAGTTTCTGTGGGACATGCAAGACTGAATTGTTTAGGTTGGTCTTTGAATATAGTTATTTTATTTTATAGGACAAAACAAGTAAACGAACAAACATACATAACAAACACCAATTTACATATTGGGGTAACTTAATCTACATCGTTTTATCTGTTTAAGTACCTCATACATATCTAGTTATCTATACTATTCCAGACTTTATAGCAAACTATACTCGTTGCCTATCTATGAATATACAATTCGTAATGTCATATATTTTAAACACTATCTAAACTTTTTGTTATATTCTACAGTTAGGAATATTTAAGTGCTTAAATGTACCATTCATAATTTCTTCTGATTTAAACTTTTTAATCTCAAAATTGTTTAGGTTGGCCTTTGGAGGGTATAATCCACATATTTGGGTTCTTTTCATTGGTGGTATTGTGCAAGCCTCGTATTTAAATAGTTAAAACTTTTCAATATTAATATTTTATATTCGTTGTTATGAAGTCTTTACCTTATTTATATGGTTCTAATGTAAGTCGCCGTGAGACCCTTTGGGTGAGCGGTGGCTTAAAAAAAAATCTAATTAATTAATTAATTAATTAATTAATGCAACTTGGGAAATGGGAATTATGGGCATACAACCCCTCCTCTCATAACAAATAACAAATTAACATGTTAACATTGAAGCTGAGACAAACAAGAACTCTACAAGTATATTGTTTTATTAACATTTATATTACTAACACTTGGTTGGCCTTTGGAGGGTATAATCCACATATTTGGGTTCTTTTCATTGGTGGTATTGTGCAAGCCTCGTATTTAAATAGTTAAAACTTTTCAATATTAATATTTTATATTCGTTGTTATGAAGTCTTTACCTTATTTATATGGTTCTAATGTAAGTCGCCGTGAGACCCTTTGGGTGAGCGGTGGCTTAAAAAAAAAATCTAATTAATTAATTAATTAATTAATTAATGCAACTTGGGAAATGGGAATTATGGGCATACAACCCCTCCTCTCATAACAAATAACAAATTAACATGTTAACATTGAAGCTGAGACAAACAAGAACTCTACAAGTATATTGTTTTATTAACATTTATATTACTAACACTTTCACTAACAGGGATAAGATCTCCTCCTCTTGGGGTTTTAGTATAGTGTGGTTATCTTTTCTTTATCCCTAGATGTAGTCCCTTTCCTCCATAGTTTCTTTGTAGTTTGTAGTGTATTGCAAAAATAAAAATATCCCTCCGGGGATTTAAAAAACAACAACTTTTCAATGTTAATATTTTATATTAGTTGTTATGAAGTCGTTACCTTATTTATATGGTTCTAATGTAAGTCGCCGTGAGACCCTTTGGGTGAGCGGTGGCTTAAAAAATCTAATTAATTAATTAATTAACACAACTTGGGAAACGGGAATTATGGGCATACAAACCCCCTAACCTTCCCCTCCTCCTGCAGGAATTGCAGGCCATCCGGGGGAAAAGCAGGAGATTGTTTTTCTCATAAGACCCCATTCCTTCCCCTCCTCCTCCTTCTCTCCCCCCCCCATCTTAAAGAGTCATTTACAGAGAAGCTAATTACTACTTTCAGCCTCCTCCATTAGCCAACCTTGATCTGTTTACTAAAAAAATAATTATGACATTCCATCCATAAATCTCTGATAATGTCAGCATTGTACTGATGGAGTTATGACGTCCCGGGACAAATTGTCTGACCTGCTTTCTGTTTCCCAGCACATAATTAAGGTGGTCGTGTGTTAAAGGAAGTAATTTTGTTCAAAGCCTCGGGATCAGCGCTGCCGTGTCTCGCGCCCGCCTCGCTAACAGCTACTAGCCCTGCGACATGTTTCCGACTAACAGTGGGGGCTCGCATGTCACCGCAAGTAAGCCAGGCCACTAAAACGAGAAATTGGCATTATTGTGCAGAGGCTTAGTCAGGAATCCAGACAAAACAAGGCCTTATTCTCCTGAGGGCTGAGAGCAAATAAGTTAATAAACGATGACAGGGCGTGTTTAAAAGCACCACAAAGCTTGACGGGCCTCCCTGCCACCGCCGCCACCGCCACCCTTCAGTTCGGTATTTGGAAACTGAGTTTAATTCCTTTCCCCGTGTAAAAAGTGTGGGTGGGTGGCCGAGAGCATCCACTTTCACTCTGTGCTTTCATTGGGTGGGAGAAGCTGGAAATGCCTTGCCAGAATATTCAGGCAACCCCATTCCCCCGTATTTTCCAGAGGTGGGCCTCATTCTGCATGGCCAGCTCTCAGTAAGCTGCTGAGTTTTCTTTGCAGCTAGATTCACATATGGTAGATTCAAAATATGAGAGATTTGTTGAGATTCAAGAGCCAGCTTGTTGTGGTGGTTAGAGTCCTGGGCTAGGATCGGGGAGAACCAGGTTCGAATCCCCCCTCTGCCGTGGAAGCTCACTGAGTGACTGTGGGCCAGTCGCAAACTCTCAACCAGTTTGGTGCAGTGGTTAAGTGCGCGGACTCTAATCTGAGAGAACCGGGTTTGAGTCCCCACTCCTCCACTCGTACCTGCTGATGTGACCTTGGGTCAGTCACAAGCTCTGCCACAGCTGTCCTTGAAAAAGAGCAGTTTGTGTCAGAGCTCTCTCAGCCCCACCCACCTCACAGGGTGTCTGTTGTGGGGAGGGGGAGGGAAAGGAGATTGTAAGCCGCTCTGAGACTCCAAGTGAAGGGCGGGGTATAAATCCAATCTCTTCTCCTCTTCTTCTTCTTCTTCATCAACCTAACCTCCCTCACGGGGTTGTTATTGTGAGGATCAAATGGAGGGGATTATGTAAACCACTTTCGGGTTCCCGTTGGGGAGAAAGGTGAAGTGTAAAGGAAGTAGATAAGGAAATAAAGTAGCACCTTAGTGACCAACAAGATTTGGGGGTCTAAGCCACTTTGGTGTAGTGGTTAAGAGCAGTGGACTCTAATCTGGAGAACCGGGGTTCGATTCCCCACTCCTCCTCCATATGCAGCCAGTTGGGTGACCTTGGGTCAGTCACAGTTCTTTCAGAGCTCTCCCAGCCCCACCCACCACACAAGACGCTTGTCATGGGGAGAGGACGGAAGGCGATTGTAAGCCACTCTGAGACTCCTTCGGGTAGTGAAAAGCGGGGTATAAAAACCAACTCTTCTTCTTCTTTCAAGAATCAAAGCTCCCTTCACCAGATATGGGAGGGTTGACTCACGAGTTTTATACCCCCAAAATCTGGCTGGTCTCTATGGTGCTACCCAGGGGTCGTTTAGTAGAAAAAGAGCTAGGGGAACTCATTAGCATAACTCATTAGCATATGCCACACCCCCTGACATCACCGGAAGTGTGTCATGAGGCCACACCCCCTGACATCACCGGAAGTGTGTCATAAGGCCAAACACCCCGCCCCCAACGGTCCCGGCCGCCGGCGGCGGCCTTGCAGCTCCACTGCCGAGCCCCATGAGGGGCCTGGCGGTGGACCTGCAAGGCCGGCGGGAGTGCGAGGAAGCCTTCAACAAAGAATTGATGGACATAGGTCTGACATCAGAAACCACAACATTCAAAGCAGCGGGGGGACAATTTAACCTTCCAGGACATTCAGTTGCTGACCTAAGAGCAGCCGTTCTCTCACAAAGGAATTTGTAAGGGAGATTAGAAAGACAGACTGCTGAATTGGGTGTCAACATGGCAAATGGGGTTCAATGTGGCCAAGTGCAAGGTGATGCACATTGGAGCCAAAAATCCTAAATATAAATACACATTGATGGGGTCTGAACTGGCAGAGACTGATCAAGAGAGAGATCTTGGAGTTGTAGTAGATAACTCACTGAAAATGTCGAGACAGTGTGTGACTGCAATAAAGAAGGCCAATGCTATGCTGGGGATTATTAGGAAGGGTATTGAAAACAGATCAGCCAATAACATCATGCCCCTATATAAATCAATGGTGCAACCTCATATGGAATACTGTGTGCAGTTCTGGTCACCACACCTTAAAAAGGATATTATAGCTTTGGAAAAAGTGGAGAAAAGGGCAACTCGAATGATAAAAGGGTTGGAACACTTTCCCTATGAGGAAAGGTTAAGGCGCTTAGGGCTCTTTAGCTTGGAGAAAAGATGACTGAGGGGTGACATGATCGAGGTTTATAAGATTATGCATGGGAAAGAGCAGGTAGAGGAAGAGGTACTTTTCTCCCTTTCTCACAATACAAGAACTCGTGGGCACTCCATGAAATTGCTGAGCGGTCGGGTTAGAACGGATAAACGGAAGTACTTCTTCACCCAAAGAATGATTAACACTTGGAATTCACTGCCACAGGAAGTGGTGGCAGCTACAAGCATGGACGGCTTCAAAAGGGAATTAGATAGGCATATGGAGCAGAGGTGCATCAGTGGCTATTAGCCACAAGGTATAGATAGGGGCTCTGGGGCAAGTGATGCTCTGTCTTCTTGGTGCTTGGGGGGGTCAACAGTGGGAGGGCTTCTAATGTCCTGGCCCCACTGGTGGACCTCCTGATGGCACTGGTATTTCTGGCCACTGTGTGATACAGAGTGTTGGACTGGATGGGCCTTTGGCCTGATCCAACATTGGCATCTTTTATGTTCTTATGTTCACTCTCTGAAACCGGGCTTTATTTTGTCTCTCTTGTCGCCTGCTGGGGCAGGTTGCTGTTATGCCATGTATATTGCTAGCATTGTCATAACTTGGGGTACCACTCCCTCCCCCAAATCCCTAGACAACAATGACTAAGTAGAACGGGCGGGTTCTTCTTGTCTCTTGTGCACAGGTTGGAAAAAAGCTTGGGCGTGAACGGCAAGACCTAATTCCACTGCTGAAAATCATTCTCCTCTTTATTTATTTGTTGCCTTTTTAACTTTCCAGTCAAAGATCAGTTCCTGGTGCCGTTTACAGCAATTAGAAATACAGAGATAAATAAAATTAGAAACAAAATGGAAACGTATGAAGGGCAGCGGTTCCTAGGGAGGTCTGGTCCTGGCACGGTGGTCCAGAGTGCTTCCGCTTCTCTTTCTTGGCCTCAAAAATGGCAGCCAGGAAAAAAATAGAGCAAGATTCTGACATGATGTAAGGTGCTGGGCTGCTTTCTACCTTCCTTCTGATGGGTCTCATTGATGGCAGTTGAAGACTGGGAGCTACTGAGAGCCAGTTTGGTGTATTAGTTAGGAGCAAGGACTCTAATCTGGGAAAACCGGGTTTGATTCCCCACTCCTCCACATACAGCTACTGGCGTGACCTTGGGTCAGTCACAAGTTCTCTCAGAGCTGTTCTCTCAAGGACAGTTCTCTCAGCGCTCTCTCAGCCGCACCTGCCTCACGGGGTGTCTGTTGTGGGGAGGGGGAGGGGAAGGAGATTGTAAGCCACTCTGAGACTTCGAGTGAAGGGCGGGGTATAAATCCAATCTCTTCTTCCTCTTCCTCTTCCTCCTCCTCTTCTTCTTCTCACCTGCAGTCGGCTCTAGGCACAATGGATGATTTCATCCCACTTTCCTTCTGTTTCCTCATGAATGACAACTGGATCCAATTCCAGACTTGATGGAGGGGCATGTTAGCTGAAGGGAGTGGGCTGTCAGCTGGGCCTGGTGGAAAAAGCCATCGAATCACAGCCAATTTCTGGAGACCCCCCCATAGTGTTTTCAAGGCAAGAGACGAACAGAGGTGGTTTGCCATTGCCTACCTCTGTGTAGTGACCCTGGGCTTCCTTGATGGTCTCCCATCCAAATACCAGCCAAGGTCGACCCTGCTTAGCTTCCGAGATCTGATGAGATCAAGCTAACCTGGGCCATCCTGGTCAGCTGGGCCTAGACATTGGATTTTCTCAATGTGTCTTTAAAGGAAAGAACACACATTACCTTGGCTTGCCAACTGACAGCTGTCGCAGAGGCAATGGGTTGGACCAAGCTATGCATCGCAAAGGGATGCAAGGTGTCTTCTCGGCTGTGTAAGCAGTTCACAGTGAAGCTTCAGTGGGCATGACCAAGATCTCACGTGAACTGAGTCTGCACCTGACCGCATTTCCCCAGGATCTTCTACAGCAGTGGTTCACAATGGGGGGGGGGGTCACAGAGTTATCGCAAAGGGTCTCCAAATCCATTTGGCCACTAAACTTTGTTATTTAGAGCTTTTTGTCATTATGTGTTTTTTCTCGACCGACACATATTAGTAATACTTTTTTTGTATTTGTATTTGATGTCAAAAAGCGGTCCTCATGCTCAACAAAATTTGGGAACCACTGTTCTATAGCATACAAGTTTCCCACATGCTTAGGAAATGCATTCCTTGAAGTTAATTTTAAAAACAACTGTTCCAATGGTCCTTTCGGGACCTCCCTTGCACAGCTTCCTTTACATTACGGGGAACTGACAGCGGTCATAGCACGGACCAGTTGGACTTTTGGCGACTCACCCAGTCAGACTGGTTCTCTTAAAACACTGACTTGCAGGTACAGGTGGACACATCTTTGCCCTGCCTCTAAAGGACACAATCTGAAAACACTCTGCAACCTGAAATACACATTGCTTAAATATATATATAATTCAATTTATACCCCGCCCTCCCCGCTATATATATATATAAACAGTGCAAGCTGTCAGCCAAATCAGGACTGGCGTGGTCCTGGAACACAACCTCCTGCCCTTGAGGTGGGAACCCTCCCTCCTGAGGCACAACAATGGGCTCTGTCTTGAACGAACACAGTTACAGCCATTTCTGTCCAGTAGAAATAATGACTAGCAGAACACGGCTTGTTGGGAGATCTTGCTGAGATTCCAAACATGTGCCACTTTACGAGTGTCAGCGCCGGGTGTTTCTCCCCCTCCCTTAAAAAAAGAAACCAGCCCTTGTGTGGCAGAGCGTGCTGTGCATTACAGTCGGAATGCCCCTAAGGGTTTACCACCATGGCCGTCCCACAGAGACTGTGCAAAGGTATCTCTTCTTTCTTTCCTTTTCTTACTGTATTAATACCCAGTTGTACAAGCTGTTGCACCCGTGATTGTTAGGCAAGAACTGAGTTGCAAAGCAGATTGCTTTGCAAAAGGAGGAATTTTGGCTTGCTTATACCTCAGGGGCCACCATACTCTGGATGCCTTTATCTGTCTGTTCAAATCAACACACACACCCCAATACACCATACTCTGTACGCCTTTATCTGTCTGCGCAAATCAATAGGGGCCATAGCATGGCCGGTGTTATTGAATGTAGGGTTGTGCCGAATTTTCACCGGGTGTGTTTTTCGCAGAAAATTCTGTTGTTTCGAGAGGTGTGACGCATTCACTGAAATAGCAGCCCCTCCCCGGACAAAATTGGTTGTTTTAACAAATTGTTGTTCATTATGCTATAAATATGTGGCTCTGCTATGGAATCTGATTTTCTGTCTTTGCTTTTCCTGCTTTCTATATTGATCTAGATTTATTTATTTTTTTACTCCCATGATGCTTTCTCACAGATGTGTTGCACAAGACTGTGCTGTATGCATGGAAAAGCACACAAACCATTCTAGTAATAACGTGCTGCATGATATCCTTACGTGAGGCACGCTGAGGAAAAGAAGCAAAGGAACGCACAGCTATGTGCATGACACAAATGACATCACTCAAGTCTTGGAAGTCACAAACTTGAAAAAAAGCCTCTGAACTGGTTTACATGGGAAAGTGGCGCATCTTTCAGCAGTCACAAAAATGTTCATGAAATACATTTTGGTGCAGAAATCATGGAAGGCCCTTTCCACAGAACCTGCTGTGCAGAGTTATAAAATGTATACCCATCTGTGTGTAATTTTCAGAATTCTAATAAGGCATTCCCCCCCTTTATCATTAATTATAATTTTTGTTTTTGTGTCTAGTTTTGTGTTCTAGTTTAAAATACTTTGCCTGTTATCTTAGATTTTAGTTCCTTTTTATAACTGTTGGGAAAGTTTTATGTCATTTGGAGCAGGTTGTTCTCTTCTTGAGAGCCAGTTTGGTGTCGTGGTTAGGAGCGCAGACTCGAATCTGGGAGAACGGGGTTTGATTCCACACTCCTCCACGTGCAGCTATTGGTGTGACCTTTGGTCAGTCACAAGTTTTTTTCAGAGCTGTTATCTCAAGAGCAGTTCTTGAAAGAGCTCTCACAGGGTGTCTCTTGTGGGGAGGGGAAGGAGATTGTAAGCCACTCTGAGACTCCTTCAGTTAGTGAAGGGTGGGGTATATATCCAATCTCCTCCTCCTCCTCTTCCCCTTCTTCTTCCTTCTTCTTCTTCTACTCTTCCTCCTCCCCCTTCTCCTCCTCCTCCTCCTTCTCCTCCAAGGAGCAGATCTCAGTAAACATGTTTTAAAATAGTTACATATTTTTAACCTGACAACACAATTTCTACCCATACCTTGAAATCCTATTCCAACTAGGGGTTCCACAGATTTCTCAGTGCACCTGTTTTGCAATTGAATTTATCTTGTTCAGCATTCACGATCACACTGTGAGCTGATCAGGGGTTTGTTAGTGCTGCACTGAGAAACTCAAACAGCTGCCAAACAAGTTTGCAGTGGCTTGTTGGTCAGGGAATCAGCTGGGAGTCAGGTTCTGATCCACTGCTGCTGCCAGAAAAGTAGCTGCCCAGAGAAACCGCAAAAGGGGATGGAGAAGGAGCTAGTTTCTCTTCCATACCCTCCAAGCTGGGTGAGAGCAAAAATAATGCTTTTAATCTCTGCATGGCAAAGGGAGGGGAGAAAGAGCACATTTCTTCCTCCCTCCCTTTAAATTGGGCAGAGAAAAATGCAATGCTTTTAATCTCTGTGTTGCAAAAGAGGAGAAAGAGCTTCTTTCTCTCCTTTTCTCTGCAGCCCAAGCAGATGGTTTGGGGTGGGGAGAAGAGAAATCAGCTGACCTTCTGATCAATACCCACACCCCACCCCTATCCGCTGCACCTCTGCTAGTCTGGGAGGCAGCAAAGTGTCCAGAATGGGAGATCAGAGGAGCGCAACTTTCAGCAGATCAGCGGGGAGACGATTCCCCCTCCCTTTAAAGACTTCACTGGGTACAGAGTCCCGCATCAGCTGGGAGTCGGCTGGTGGTGGCTGCAATTAACCTGTTCCTGAAAATACATACACACAGGTCATGAACAACCAAACAGCCTGTCAATTAATTGGCTGCCTGATGGCCCTGGTGAACAGGAAACGAGCCGAACTGGCAGGTTTTCATGCAGGGCTCTTTTTGTAGCAGGAACTCCTTTGCATATTAGGCGACACACCCCTAATGAAGCCAATCCTCCAAGAGCTTACAGTAGCCTCTGTAAGAAGAGCTCTGTAAGCTCTTGGAGGATTGGCTACATTAGGGGTGTGTCACCTAATATGCAAGGAGTTCCTGATACAAAAAGAGCCCAATATGCTACTGCGATCCTAAATCCTTTTCAACAACTTTAAAGGGTGGGTTGGTAGTAGTACAAAGCTATCACCTCTCCTTGGATATTTTGTTTATATGGCCTCTAAATAGAGAACTGATCAGGAAGCGTAGTGCACAAATGACTCTGGAGAGGCAGTGAGGTGTAGTAGTTTGAGTGCCCGATTATGACCCGGGGGCCCGAGTTCAAATCCTCACATGATGTTGAAGCTTGCTGGGTGACCTTGGCCCAGTCACACTTTCTTGGCCTAACCTTCCTCATAGGGCCACTGTGAGCCACGTTTGCTACCCTGAGATCCTAGAAGGAAGGAGAGGATGAAAATGCACTAGATAGATGGGCTCTGTATATGAAGCATGTTGAGTTCCGCTTCCCCTTTCCAGATGTTTTCCCCCTCCAGTCAAAAGCACTCAGGAGATCAGCAGAGGAGGGCACGGCTTCTCTGCACAACCCCAATAAATTACTAGCAGGAAGACCTATTTAGCAGAGGCCCTTTACTGCAGAGTGATGAGACTAAGGGTTAATCAGGACCTGCTGGTATACGCTGAAGAATTATATTGCACCAGGCAATAGAAAATCCCTGCATTTCAAAACTGGGCAACTTGGGTGAGTGGGTTTCAGTTTGCATTCAGTCAGCAAGGGCACCTACAGCTGATCCCGCCACTCCTGCGCCACACACACAGACACACCCTTTCACATCTACTTTTTACAGTGTCTGCTGGACCGTCGAGGTGAGTCAAAGGGTAGGAATGAACTGCATGACGGAGCCTCTTTATTTGTCCAGGAGACTTCATAAACTTCCAAGACCGAGGACATCCCTGCAAACCTGGGAATCATGCAGCAAACCTGGGGATCATACAGCAAACCTGGGTTATCATGGAGCATAGACTGATGATGTTACACAGGCGAGCACGGCCGGTTTCCAGGATAAGGCACGGGGGTGGAGTGGGAATGAGCGTAACTGCACAGGCCTTGCGCAAGACTACACAACATGTATTCATCGCGGCTCTCGATGGGGCTTTGTGATGACTCCGACTTCTCCGTTTCCTGATGCTAAAGCCAATCCAGAGTCTTGCTGGTGAAGCAGGGAATAGAAACAGATTAGTTAATATCATGAGTATTATGCAGCGACTTTTGTTATCCTTGGCGGGCGTCAGACTTACACACTTGGCACCTGAATAACCAAACTCCTGTCTTGGCAGGACTTCTTTAGGCTTCCTTCCTTCCCCTGTTGCTTCCTTCGCACCGCCCGCCCCCCTGTCCGTGCCAACCGGCTCCCTTGTCTCCGTTGCTTGACTCAGTCACTTTCCCAAACACTATTTTTAACAACCCAGTCTGTGGCGATCTGAGGTGTTATTGTTGATTTTTTAAAGAACTGCCGCTTTATTTTTGCATCCCCGTGCTCATCAGATTGTAATGGAATCTGTGAATGATTTCAACAGTGATGTTGTCTGCACTGGCGTTTGTGGTTGTATGATCAGCTGTTTGTTTGCAGGTGGTCCCAGAAGCGGGATTCCAACCAGTGTTCCCTCTAAGCTGAGTTAGTGTGAGCTAGCTCACAGTTTTTTAGCCTCCGGCTCACACATTTTTGTCTTAGCTCAGGAAGGATGGCTCCAGAGCAAACTAATTTATGCAGTAGCCAAATCACTCGCTCACAACTTTAATGCTCAGTAGCTCACAAAGTAGAACTTTTGCTCACAAGACTCCACAGCTTAGAGGGAACATTGATTTCCAACTCAAGAAGATGGCAGAAGAAGAAGAGGAGAAGGAGGTTTTTATATTTCGCTTTTTCTCTACCTTAAGGAGTCTCAAAGCAGCTTACAATCGCCTTCCCTTCCTCTCCTCACAACAGACCCCCCTGTGAGGTAGGTGGGTCTGAGAGAGTTCTGAGAGAACTGGGACTGGCCCAAGGTCAGTCGGCAGGCTTCATGTGGAGGACTGGGGAATCCAACATGGTTCTCCAGATTAGAGTCTGCCACTCTTAACCACTACACCATGCTGGTTCTTCTTTTCAAGAGGAACGGCATGTCCCAAGGTTGTCTTGGCGTTTCTGGGGAAGGAATGGAGTGACGCCACCGCAACATGGATGGCAGTAGGCGTAACGCCACGAGAGCCGAACAACTGTCAGCAAAGGGCTGAAAGATGGAGAGGGGATAAATTGAATTCGTTCATTGGTGAGGGGGAAGTGATAAATTGGAGGAAGGATGGATCTAGCAAATGCATGGAAGAGTGAAAAGGAGGGGAAAAGATCAGTGGAGGCAGGAATCATTTCCTACAGGAGCGCACAGGAGCGGAGCTCCGGCAGTAAAGAGCCCAGGGGGCGGGCACATGCAACAAGCCCCACCCCCTGCTCCCAGCAGCCCTCAGTCAGAGCAAGAAGTAGCCAGGTAAGTTGCAGAGCCCCCCCCCCGGCCCCCCGGTCCAAGACAGTCCAGTGGCACCTTTAAGACCACGTTTTATTCAGGTACAAGCTCTCCCTCCTTTGTGAGGGCAGATCTGCACAGTCCCCCCCCCCAATAGCTAGCAATCCAAAACAGTCCAGTGGAGCCTGAGTGGTGGGTGCTGCCTTCTGACACACTTCCGGTGATGTCAGGGGGTGTGGCACATAAAAAGAAGTTATGCTAATGAGTTATGCTAATGAGCTCCTGCAACTCTTTTTCTACCAAATGACCCCTGAGTGGAGGTGAGGTGGCAGGTTGAAACAGACCTTGGACGATGGCATTTTGTTTCCTGATTTTGCAGTCCTGTCATAAAGGTCTGGGTTAGAAAAACCTGCCAGCGATGAGCTTCACGTGAAGGAGTGGGGAATCAAACTCAGTTCTCCAGATTAGAGTCCGCTGCTCTTAACCACCACACCACACTGGCTCTCAAGGATTCCCTCGTAAGATGGGGCTGCCACTTCCAATCGACCACAAGCACAAAATGGAACTTCGAATGATCTACAAAACAAATAACGCTATAGTCTATATGATACTGTATATTTCAATGTTTGGTGTAGTGGTTTGGTGTAGTGGTTAAGTGTGCGGACTCCAAACTGGGAGAACCGGGTTTCTTCACGTGCATGTGCTGGATGCCCCTGGGCAAGCCACAGTTCTGTTGGAGCTGTTCTCTCAAGGACAGTTCTGGAAAGAGCTCTCTCAGCCCCGTTTACCTGACAGGGGGTCTGTTGTGGGGAGGGGAGGGGAAAGGGGTTTGTAAGCTGCTCTGAGACACCTTTGGGTTGTGAAGGGTGGGGTATAAATCCAATCTCTTCTTCTTCTTCTTGTTTGAGCCCCGAGTAAGGTTGCCAGGTCCAGGTGGGAGATTCCTGGAGATCTAGGCTGAGGTCTGAAGAAGGATGGAGACTTCAGTGGGGTAAAAGCCACAGAGTCTTCCCTCCTCCCTCCAAATAATCCTTTTCTACAGAGGAACTGGACTCTGCAGCCTGCTCTGAGACACCTTTGGGTAGTGAAGGGCGGGGTATAAATCCAATCTCTTCCTGGGGTTTGAGGAGGGGAAGGACTTTAGGGGGGGGTGCAACCATACTGATCAGATCCCGGTCTATTGTTCTGCAAGCCATTTGCATACCTCATGGAAAAGCGGCCTCTTTAATTTCTTTCCCCTTCTCCTAATCATCTGAGGCCTATTAAGAAGTACTCTGTATCCTGTAATCAGACAATTTATACTGTGTGCTGCCTCCGGCTACGGCCCTTGTAAACAGGGTGGAAAACTCCTCGGCAATAAATGATTAACATGGGAAGACACCATTCATAATTAATCCCCTCCTCCCTCCCCCCTCCCTACATTTTGGTTGGCAGATGGTCCTAGGAATCCATTCGCCAGCCTATTGCCTGTCCTGTTATGTTAGTACAGCGGGGCCAGGCTTAGAGGAGAGAGAAGGGGTGGGTGGGGTGGGGGGGCTGGTAAGGCAGATGGGTTAGCTGGCTGACATAGCAAAACTTCCAGCTTCTTCACAGCTGCCTGACCCCGTACTCATTTATTTTAACTCATTTGGATCTCACCTTTCTCCCCTAGAGCCCGTTTGGTGTAGTGGTTAAGAGTGGCAGACTCTAAGCTGGAGAACTGGGTTTGATTCCCCGCTCCTTTACATGCAGCCAGCTGGGTGACCTTGGGTCAGTCACAGTTCTCTCAGAGCTCTCTCAACCCCATCTGCCTCACTGGGTGTCTGTTGTGGGGAGAGGAGAGGAAAGGAGATTGTAAGCCGCTCTGAGACTCCTCCGGGTAGTGCAGGGCGAGGTATAAATCCAAGGTCTTCCTCCTCTTCTTCTTCTTCTTCTCTGCCCAACCTACCTCACAGGGTTGTTGTGAGGATAGCATTGGAGGAACAAGAGAACAGCATATGCTTCTTTGGGTCCCTCAAAGGTGGGATATATTTGAAGTAAATAAATACATATTTGATGATTCACACATTTTGAATAATTTCTCATACCGTTTAGATAGGGGGGATTGGGGGGAGAATAAGAACAAGAGGACGTGTGCAGCAGCAGAAGGGAGAAATCCTTTGCGGAGGGGAGAACGAGGAGGACTTTTATGACGCAGCCGTCCCCAGCTTTTAAGAGCTGTAAATTGGGATTTTTTTGTGGGGAAATATTGCTCTTCGTTCATTTATCTCACCAAAGGAACAAGGGGGAACAGCACTCTGAATGTAATGCTAATGAATAAATAATACAGTCGTTTGAAAAGCTGCTTGTTGAGATGGAGAAATATATCCAGCGTGTTTTTTTGTGTTTTTTAACGGCCCTGGAGTTCTATTAACATTTCAGGTTTGGATGCAATTCAAGGTGTGGGTAAAGGGGGGGGGGCTGCCGTTTCGGCTGCAAATGCACTAATCGCATTAGGCTCTGCACACGAGCAAATTGCACGCCGCGTTTGATCCTCGGAGGGGGACGTTGGCCCAAACCACATGCGGCTCTGGGGGATCCCAGGCCTGAGTGGCCGGAGGGGCACTGAGTGGCCAACAGCAGCAGTGGAAAAGAGGGACAACATGAATTGGGAGTGCAGTGCTGTGGGAGGGAAGGTGTCAGTCCCCCCCCCATGTCATGGCCATGAGCAGCCCCCCTCCATTTACTCCTAAAAGGGGGGAAAGACGCATCGGATTACCCCCCTACCAGGTGGAACGAGCTCCCGGAGGAGATCAGGGCCCTGTGGGACCTTATGCAGTTCCGCAGGGCCTGTAAGACGGAGCTCTTCCGCCAGGTTTTCACAGAGGGGCCGCCACTACCACCGCCACCAATAAGGTGGACAACATCGGGGTGAAGGATGGTTGTGAGGATTTTTTATGGTTCAATATATGGTTCAAATAAAGTATAGTAAGTAGGCTTTGGTAAAACTTGATTTGTGGGTAGTACTTTGTGTTTAATAGGGTTAGATATATCATTGAATGTCTACAGATATTCTTGAGGGCAGAAGACACTTGGTTGTATCTAAAGCAACAAACAGTACAGGCATCAATTACAAATTGAGGCTAAAATAAGTTACTTCGTTCAAAGATTTATTGAAGAATGTATCATTCTTTAAAGCTTACTTTTTTGTAATTAGTGTGTTGGTTTGAATGTATAACTGTTCTTATGACCTTTATGTATATTTTTATTGTTATATTTGTTTTATTGTTTTAATCCTACCAATAAAATGTTAATGAGAAAAAAAAA
>NW_015160865.1:540774-545586 GCF_001447785.1 Gekko japonicus | reverse complement strand
AGCCGTAGTTCTCATAAGAGCCATTTCTGTCAAGAGCTCTCTCAGCCCCACCTGCCTCACAGGGTGTCAGTTGTGAGGAGGGGAAGGGAAAGGAGTTTGCAAGCCCCTCTGAGACTCCTTTGGGTAGTGAAGGGCGGGGGGTAAATCCAAACTCTTCTTCTTCTTCTAATGCCGGTAGCTCACAAAGTAGAATTTTTGCTCACAGGACTCCACAGCTTAGAGGGAGCATCGGGTGGAAGCATTTCTCATTGGGGAAATAATGATGGGGGCGGGGTGAGTTCTACATGCCTTCCCCAGCGCTGTGGTCTTGATCCAGCCCTCTTCCCCTCCCCGAAGCTGCTTGTTGAAAATCAGTTGCCTGAGGGTTGCCAGCTCTGAACGGGGAGCAGTGGTGGACCTACATTTTTGGGACCCTGAAGCTTGAACTATTACGGGGGGCTCTAGGAATTATCGGTAACTCTATGGTTTCCCCCAGAAGTGACATCACATTGCACAGTGATTTTTTGTTTTGTTTTTGCATTTTACTCCCACCACCTTAAGGAGCAGCAGCGGGAAGCACAGGTTGCTGGCAGGAGGTCTTCACCCATAGCAGGAGATCTGCCAACCGTGAGACAGAGAGAGACTTGTAAAAAAAGACGGCTTTGGATTTTCTGTCAACACACTTCCTGTGATCCTAGGCAGGCAGAGGATTGCACAACATGCGGATTTCTACGCAAACGGACTTTCCCCCATTCACGTGAATTCAGCAAGAGAAATGAGGCAAAAACATGAATGCCTGCTCTTCAAAAAAAAAATATCATCACAGCTGAATTCTAGCTTCATTTGGGCCATTGAAACCGGAGCTCCCTAGCTGCTAAGGTGTTATGGAATGTTAATGAGCATTCCAACTTCTCAGAAGTTTCAAAAAAAGTATCAGCACTGTCATGCCATATGGCATCCCCAGTGGAGGGGGGAGGGGGGAAGGAGTAAGCCCCAAGGGCAAGCAATGGCTCAGGTGCAAAGAGAAACAAGGGTAAAATCTGACTCTGGGGGGCACCAAGAAAATGAAGAACTGGCTGCTTTTATTAGTATTAAATACTGGGTTCAAGATGCATTGTAGTGAACTGTAGTGATCTACTTTATTTAGTGATTTCAGGAACAAGACTGAAACAGCCCTGTTTAAATAGCATGCAAAAACCACACCCAAATACACCCAACTCCCAATGATAGGCTAGTTATACAACATTAATTCCTCATTGGCCACCTCCAGAGTCCTGGTGGGCTATTGTTCTAGAGCTCTAAGCTCAGCCAGTCTCTGTTAAACAGTCCCGGAATGTTCCAGCCCCAATACATAACACCTAGATTACTCAGAGGTAAAATCCTTGGCAGGAGTGGAATAAAACAGCCAGGAAGTAAGTGCGGCAGGGAGGAAGTGGTAAAAAGGCAATGGCAGGAGAGGTTATGGGGAGGATGGATGGGTTTGGGAGTAGGCCCAGAAGGGGAAAGTGATGGCCACAGGCATAGGTGACTCTACAAGGGGATTGGACAGATTCATGGAGGACAGGTCTATCAGTGGCTACCAGCCATGGAGACTAAAAGGAGCCTCCATAGGGTTGCCAAGTCGAATCTTCTTACCAGCGGGGGATCGTCGCCAGGCTCCGGGAGCTCTCCTCTGATGCATGTGCGCGCCGCCAGCACGTCCCGGAAATGACGTGCGACGTCGATCATGTTGGGGACGTGGCCCCGATAATCGGAGGGGCGGAGTTCCCCCCGTGGCCCGATTCTACGGTGGTGGAAATCGGGCCTCCAAAGCAGGGGTTTACCCGCCCCTAGGGTTGCCAGTCTCCAGGTGGGGCCTGGGGATTTCCTGCTTTTACCACTGATCCCCAGCTGACAGAGATCAGCTCCCCTGGAGAAAATGGCAGCTTTGAAGGGTGGACTCTATGGCATTGCACCATGTTGAGGCCCCTCCCATCCCCAAACCCCACCCTCTCCTGGCTCCACCCCCAAAGTCTCCAGGTATTTTCCAACCCAGACTTGGCAACCCTACCCGCACCCGCCCCCACTTGGCAGCCCTAAGCCTCCATATTCAGAGGCAGTCGACCTCTGAATCCCAGAGCCAAGAGGCAATATCAAGGGAAGGCCTCAGCGGTGCCAGTCTCCAGGTGGGGCTTGGGGCTCCCTCGGAATTACAGCTCGTCTCCAGACTCCAGAGATCAGTTCCAAAGGAGAAAACGGATGCTTTGGAGGGTGAAATCTTTGGCATTGTACCCCACTGAGGTCCCAGTCCTCCCCAGGGTCCACCCCCAGATTTCCAGGAGTTTCCAGCCTGGATCTAGTGACTCTACCCCCCATCCCCCGCTATTGGCCAAGGAGGACCTGGCAACCCTACGTTGAACCTTCAGAGGAACTTGTTGGCCTCCGTATACTGAACTAGAGGGACCACTGGTCTGATCAAGCAGGGCTCCTCTTACATTCTTCTATTAACATATAACCCCATTCCTATGACTAGGGTTTCCCTTGCTTGAAAGCCAGTTGAATCCGACTATAGGGGGCAGTGCTCATCCCTGTTTCCAAGCCGAAGAGCCAGCGCTGTCCGAAGACGTTTCCGTGGTCATGTGGCCAGCATGACTAAACGCTGAGATGCACAGAATGCTGTTACCTTCCCATCGGAGCGGTACTCATTTATCTACTTGCAATTTCTTGCTTTCGAACTGCTCGGTTGGCAGGAGCTGGGCCAGAGACAGGAGCTCACTTTGTCATGCAGCACTCGGGTCTCGAACTGCCGAACTACTGACCTTCCAGTCTGCAGCTCAGCATCTTAACCTCTCAGCCACCGCGGCCCCTTATTCCTATAAATAAAAAGGTAAAGATTCCCTTGCTTGAAAGCCAGTCGAATCCGACTCTAGGGTTGCGGTGCTCATCTCCGTTTCCAAGCCGAAGAGCCAGCGCTGTCCGAAGACGTTTCCGTGGTCATGTGGCTGGCATGACTAAACACCAAGGCGCACGGAATGCTGCTACCTTCCCACCGAAGCGGTACCTATTTATCTACTTGCAATTTCTTGCTTTCGAACTGCTAGGTTGGCAGGAGCTGGAACTAGAGACGGGAGCTCACTCCATCATGCGGCACCCCTGGGTCTCGAACTGCTGAACTACTGACCTTCCACAGCCTGCAGTTCAGCGTCTTAACCACCTGAGCCACCGCAGCTCCTCATTCCTATGAATACAATAACATAAATTAGACAAAACCCAGGGATGACCATTTTCATCACGGTCGATTGAAACGAGAGCTTCCTAGCCACCGGCTCAGCAGCTGAAGTGTTATGGAATGTCTATTAGCATTCCATCGACTCAGTTTAAGTAGTGGCATTCAAGGTCTCAGGACAGATGGCGTGCCCAACAGGTGGGAAGGGGTTTGGAGTACGTAACACTAACAATATTGGACGGTGCTGTATAAGGGTGTTTTGAATCCAACTGTAAATTGCATGCATTTTGGTGTAGTGGTTAAGAGTGGCGGACTCTAATCTGGAGAACCGGGTTTGATTCCCCTCCACATGCAACCAGCTGGGTGACCTTGGGTCAGTCACAGTGCTCTCAGAGCTGTTCTCTCAAGAGCAGTCCTCTCTGAGCTCTCTCAGCCCCACCTTCCTCCCAGTCAATGCGAAGTATGGAGTTCCTCAAGCAACAAAAAGCTGCACACTCATGATTTTTCTAACTCTTATAGCTTGAGAAGCAACATCTCTTATTCTAGAAAAAAGTTCTCCCAAACGTCAGCCCTTTTGGGACTGGCACAATTTTTGGTCAGAAGAAGACACATTGTCCAAACAGCAGCACCAATCCCGAGACCACCGTCCTGTCTCTTCGCTTCTGTTTCTATTGTACTATCTCTTGTAATAATCACATTCAGAAATTAATGTTTTGTATAACAACTTTAGATAAATAATTGTGAATGCTTCTTCATCACAGTTGTATGATTCATACATGGTAAGCACCCAGTAGAGTTGCCAACCTCCAGGCAGCCAGGATATCAAAAAGGAGAGCTCACGGGAGGAGATTGTATAAATATAAAGACACTCTGTGAATGAATTACGAACGTAAACAGAAAAATTATATTGAAACAATTTGAAATTTTTGTTCTTCAGATAGCGGGTACTCTTTAGCTGTGAATGAAATGGAGTTTCAACAGTTCTCCTTCACTAGTTTTCCATTAGCTCCACTGATAGGTTATCCTTCTGCCAATTAGGCTTCTGCAATAGTGGTGGTGATTAACACACAACATATGCCATTAAGTATGTACTGCCAACCTAGCAGTTCAGAAAGCAAGAAATTGCAATTAGATAAATAGGGACCACTTTGGTGGGAAGGGAACAGCGTTCCGTGCGCCTTGGTGTTTAGTCATGCCGGCCACATGACCGTGGAAACGTATTTGGACAGCGCTGGCTCTTCGGCTTTGAAACGGAGATGAGCACCGCAACCCTAGAGTCGGATTCGACTGGCTTTCGAGCAAGGGAACCTTTACCTTTACCTATGTACTGACAATCTGGAGTCACAGCGAAAGAGTACCAGCTATCTGAAGAAGTGTAACGTGAACGCGGCAGCGAAGCCAGCCGTGTATAGCTGTACTCACATATGATGTGGAACTATTGCACTCCTGAAGTTTTTTATACAAAGGAATTGTGGACTCTAATTGTATTTTCCCTTTGTATCAAGTACTTTTTGTTCCTAGCTCTGTAAATATATATATATACATATATAGGTTCTTTAACAAAGATTTCGAATCATTTCATACAATATAATTTTTCTGCTTATGTTCGTAATTCATTCACAGAGTGT
>NW_015160865.1:532362-537052 GCF_001447785.1 Gekko japonicus | reverse complement strand
CAGCGACGTCTAACAAGTGCCTCTAGCTACTGGGCGATCGCTCGGAGACGCTTAATAGGAAAAACATGGGACTCTGATGAAAGGCTGACTAATGCACAGTGGAAAAGAGTTGTCATGCCCTGGCATCTCCCGCCAGCGATCTGGCCTTCGATGGCCATGTCACAATCACTCAGCAGCCCACAACCAGCAAAGCTTCAGCATCAAATAACGTTTTGCATCCTTCTTCTAAGAAGGAAAGGGTGTTCAGGCACTGTTGTGAATTGAGCTCACTGAAGTGGCGTGTGGGAGTAGACGTGGTCAGGAAGTTTGGAGGTCATTCAAAGCCACCACATCATGCCAATATGAGGAGCGTTTTCAAGAACTGTGTAGAGAGTACTGAACGGAAGCTTTCTGTTACGGTGCCTGGGTGGAGGAATCCTTGAATCTCTGTACTCCCGTCTCTCCATCCCTTGCGCATGCCCAGCTAAGCAAAAATTTCCAGCGTTGCAATCCCATTTTTTGGTGTGACCAAACCACAGCTTATGTCTTGACCTCTCCCATAAAACCAGGATTCCAATCCAAACTTCTGTTTGGGGAGCAGCTGTGGCTCAATGGAAGAGCCTCTGCTTGGCATGCACAAGGTCTCAGGTTCAATCCTCGGCATCTCCAGTTAGAAGGACCGGGCAGTAAGTGATGTAAAAGACCTCTCTGCCTGAGACCTTGGAGAGCTGCTGCCAGTCTGAGTAGACAGTACTGGCCTTGATGGACCGAGGGTCTGATTCAGTATAGGGCAGCTTCATTTGTGTGTTCATGTGCATTGGTCATTCCATTGGGCATTCCATTGACTGATGACGAGAGAGGTGATAAGGCTGTTTTGGAAGCTAGATTCTTGGGTATAAATCCTCAGAAGGAAGCTGGGGGGGCATGCACATTTTTTTCCTAGCCTATACCCGCAAAGTGCAATTGAGCAAGAAAGAAGTCCCATGCCAGTCTCGGCACCCAGCTTATAACTTACCTAGCTGTCCAGGTATGCATGTATGAGATTCCCATAAAAGGTTTGGTGGTGGCTTAAGAGAACAAAATCAGGGAAGGGAGAATGAAATGCACACATGAAGCTGCTTGGTACTGAATCAGGCCATCAGTCCATCAGGGTCAGTATCAGTGTTCCCTCTAAGCTGAGTTGGTGTGAGCTAGCTCACCGTTTCTTAGCCTCTGGCTCACACATTTTTGTCTTGGCTCAGGAAGGATGGCTCCAGAGCAAACTAATCTATGCAGTAGCCAAATCGCTCGCTCACAGCTTTAATGCCAGTCGCTCACAAAGTAGAATTTTTGCTCACAAGACTCCACAGCTTAGAGGGAACATTGGTCAGTATTGTCCACTCAGATGGGCAGCGTCTCTCCATGGTCTCAAGCGAAGGTCTTTCACATCACCTCCTGCCTGAGCCTTTTAATTGGAGATGCCATGGATTGAAATGGACCTTTGGCATGCAAAACAAATGCTCTCCCACTGCACTACAGGCCCTTTCCAAAGGGTCTTCCTAAAATTCTTTAACTGGAAATGCTGGGGATTGAACCTGGGAGGGATCTTCTGCATGACAAGCCGATGCTCTACCTCTGAGCCACAGCTCAGGTTCATCTCGATTCATGGCTCGTGGGGCCGCATGAACCATGAACCACGAACCTCCATGAGCCTTCGTTTCATGAGGTTTGTGAAGCTGCTCCCAGAATCTGAGTGCGAACCATGACCGGGCAATTTTCGTCACAAATTTAGGTTCATGACGAGGTTCGTGCCCATCCCTAGTCTACAGCCCTACCTTTGCTAGTATCTCCCTTCTCTTAACATTTACATAGGTCAGCTGGGAGGCTTTGTTTGTAAAAGGCTGAATGGACACCAGTCAGACATACAAAATGGGAGCACATAAAAAACCCATGGAAGGGCATTCCAGTCTCCCTGGATATTTTATATCTGACCTGAAGTTCCGTGAAAGTAAAAACCGGTCTTACAGGATAGTCTGGAAAAGTGCAGAATTGGAATTCATTCTCAAATCTGATCCTGTATTGTGTGGTTTGTGTGTGTGTGTGTGTGAAGTGTGTGTTCAGTGCCGTCAAGTCATTTCCGACTTATGGCGACCCTATGGATGAATGACCTCCAAAACATCCTACCATTAACAGCCTTGCTCAGGTCTTGCAAACTGAGGGCCTTTGTGGCTTCCTTGATGGATTCAATCCACCTTGTATTGGGTCTACGTCTTTCCCTGCTGCCTTCGAATTTCCCTAAGAACATAAGAGGAGCCATGCTGGATCAGGCCAATGGCCCATCTAGTCCAGCACTCCACCAAGGAAGTCCAGGGTTGCTATGCAGAGGCAGGCAATGGCAAACCACCTCTGAGTGTCTCTTGCTTTGAAAACCCCATGAGGGGTTTCTGTAAGTTAGTTGCTACTTCAAATGTAGAGTCCAACGCCACCTTTAAGACCAACAAAGGTTGATTCAAGGTATGTGTTTTCATGTAAACGCACACTTTCGTTGCTACTTGACAGCCAAAAAGAAAAAGAAAAGTAGCAGGAAACTCATGTGCGCAATGTCTTCCCAGATCATTTTCCTCCAGCTGAACTTCCCCCCCCCCAATGATGTCATTGCCGCAAGCCAAATTCCAGAGCAAGGGTGTCGAACTCATTTGTTGTGAGGGCCGGATCTGACAAGGAGACCTTGTTGGGCCAGGCCATGTGTGTCATAAAATGTAATGCCAGGTAGCGGAGATATAAACTTTATAAAGGACACAAGTGCAATTAAAGATTTTTTAAAACTTTAAATAAAACATGCTTAAAACACTAGCACTCTTGCAATATTTTGTCTAACAGTCTCTGATAACTGACACCCCTTGCTCGGAGTTATTGCAGCAGCAGAACTGGAAAAGGAAGCAGGAAACAGCCAGGGCCTTGCAGGTTAGATTTCAGCCCTCCGAGGGCCTGATCTGGCCCCTGGGCCACATGTTTGACACCCCTGTTCTAGAGTCTTACATACGTAGTCACCATACATTCCTGTGGTATTTATATCATGGTAACTGGCAACATCCTGCTAAATTAAACGCATAGATATTTTATTTTCTCAGAGGTTTAGGAATTGGGGCACATTGAATTCACACACACACACACACACACACACACACACACAAAAGGCTAAGGGTTGGAGAAATATTAATTGGAGAGAGAAGACAAAACAGGGTTGCCAACCTCCAGGTGGGGCCTTAATATCTCCTGCTATTACAACTGATTTTTAAGTGACAGAGGTCAGTTCCCCTGGATAAATCGACCAAATTTGGAGGGTGGTCTGTATGGCATTGTGCCCTGCTGAGGTCCCACCCATCCCAACCCCCCATCCCTAAGCTCCAGGGCTATTTTTGGGCAGGAACGCACAGGAACGGAGTTCCGGCTGGCTCCCGAGTTGGCCACGCCCAGCAGGAACTCATTAGCATAACAGGCCACACCCAACAGCAGAAACTCATTAGGATTGGCTACATTAGGGGTGTGTGGCCTAACATGCAAAGGAGTTCCTGCTACAAAAAAAGCCCTGGGTTTTGACAACAAACAAGGTAAACAGAATAACAAGCAAAAGGTGGGTGTGGCTGGATGACCACATTTCTGGCAACATGGGGGTGCGGCCTAATGTGCTAATGAGCTGTGATGTCAGGGGTGTGGCCTAATATGCTAATGAGTTTCTGCTGTTGGGTGCGGCCTATTATGCTAATGAGTTCCTGCTGGGCTTTTTCTACAAAAAGAGCCCTTTTTGAAATACCTGGGGGTTTGGGGGGGGGGGGGTTGGATCCTGAGGAGGGTGGAGTTGGGAGGAAAAAGGGACTTCAATTGGGTATAGAGCCCACCTTCCAAAGTGGCCATTTTTCTCCAGGTGAACCGGTCTCTGTCACCTACAGATCAGTTATAATTCCAGGAGATCTCCAGCCGCCACCCCGAGACGGGCAACCCTGTAAAAAAAGCCATATGAATTAACAGAAAGTAAGCATGAAGAAATCCTCTTTTTCTCCTGGGCCGGGCTAGACTCATCCCCTCCCTCTCCCCATTCCCTTTTCCGTTTCCTCAACCAAAACAAAGTAGCCCCATCTTGGGGCCTTGGGAAAAATAGGGTCCCCGTGATGGATAACTAGCCTCCTCTCTCGCTTTTATCAACAAATGTCAAATGAGGCCTCGAAAAGCTGTGACATTTTGCCCAAACGGGCCGAGAGTGTTTCATTTTCTTTGCACTTCTGCTTCCTCCAGTGCCTTTAATCAAGGCCAGGGGGATGTAATTGCTCCGTCTGGGCCCCGGCTTTAGGCCCGCTGTGCAACTAACAATTAGTTTAGAGACTGTGATCTATAAATTTTGAGGGAGGGGAGGCCCGAGTAAGAGGATTTGGTCAGCTCCAGCCATTCTTCCTAATGAAGAAAAATATCACACCGGAAGGGACCCGAAGAGAGTGTTATCAAAGCAACTTAATATCATCTGGTAGTGATTTGTAGGCCCTGATAATACGTTGTGATCCTTGTCAGAGGAGGGGCTCCGGGGTGGGGAGGGAGGCCGGAGAACGGGGGACAGGCCACTGAGACGATCACAAACACCCCCAAAAAATGATGGCAGCCATCTGTGCAAACGTCCCTAATCGGAGCCACCGTCTCCCGGGCAGAGGGCCACTTGAGATGGACCATGCACTGGGGGGGG
>NW_015160865.1:520263-531044 GCF_001447785.1 Gekko japonicus | reverse complement strand
GCCTTGGTGTTTAGTCATGCCGGCCACATGACCACGGAAACGTCTTCGGACAGCGCTGGCTCTTCGGCTTTGAAACGGAGATGAGCACCGCAACCCTAGAGTCGGATTCGACTGGCTTTCGAGCAAGGGAACCTTTACCTTTACCTTTAAGCATGAAGAAATCCTCTTTTTCTCCTGGGCTGGGCTAGACTCATCCCCTCCCCCTCCCCTTTTCCGTTTCCTCAACCAAAACGAAGTAGCCGGAGAGAAGGCTGAGCCCCATCTTGGGGCCTTGGGGAAAAAAGGGTCCCGTGATGGATAACTAGCCTCCTCTCTCGCTTTTATCAACAAATGTCAAATGAGGCCTCGAAAAGCTGTGACATTTTGCCCAAACGGGCCGAGAGTGTTTCATTTTCTTTGCACTTCTGCTTCCTCCAGTGCCTTTAATCAAGGCCAGGGGGATGTAATTGCTCCGTCTGGGCCCCGGCTTTAGGCCCGCTGTGCAACTAACAATTAGTTTAGAGACTGTGATCTATAAATTTTGAGGGAGGGGAGGCCCGAGTAAGAGGATTTGGTCAGCTCCAGCCATTCTTCCTAATGAAGAAAAATATCACACCGGAAGGGACCCGAAGAGAGTGTTATCAAAGCAACTTAATATCATCTGGTAGTGATTTGTAGGCCCTGATAATACGTTGTGATCCTTGTCAGAGGAGGGGCTCCGGGGTGGGGAGGGAGGCCGGAGAACGGGGGACAGGCCACTGAGACGATCACAAACACCCCCAAAAAATGATGGCAGCCATCTGTGCAAACGTCCCTAATCGGAGCCACCGTCTCCCGGGCAGAGGGCCACTTGAGATGGACCATGCACTGGGGGGGGGGGGGAGTTGTGGTCATCCAGCCACACCCACCTTTTGCTTCTTATTCTGTTTACCTTGTTTGTTGTCAAAACCCAGGGCCTTTTTTTGTAGCAGGAACTCCTTTGCATGTTAGGCCACACACCCCGAATGTAGCCAATCCTAATGAGTTCCTGCTGTTGGGTGTGGCCTATTATGCTAATGAGTTCCTGCTGGGCGTGGCCAACTCGGGAGCCAGCCGGAACTCCGTTCCTGCCCAAAAATAGGCCTGGAATTGATTTTGACTGTACCAGGGAATCGCTTGTCAGCCTCCCTTTTCCGTTTATTTTACCCCATTTAATTGTGACTGGGGATGGCAGTTCCGGGTTGAGAAATACCTGGAGATTTTGGGGGTGGAGCCTGGAGAGGGCGGGGTTTGGGGAGGGGAAGGACCTCCGTGAGTATAATACCACAGAGTTCACCCTCCAAAGCAGCCATTTTCTCCAGGAGAACTGATCTTGGTTGCCTGGAGACTGAGTGTAATAGTGGAAGAACGGCAGGTGCCTCCTGGAGTGTTGGCAAATCGAGTCGTGGTCAATGTTCCCTCTAAGCTGTGGAGTCTTGTGAGCAAAAATTCTACCTTGTGAGCTACTGGCATTAAAGTGGTGAGCGAGCAATTTGGCTGCTGCATGGATTAGTTTGCCCTGGAGCCCTCCTTCCTGAGCGAAGGCAGAAATGTGTGAGTCGGAGGCTAAAAACCTGTGAGCTGGCTCACACTAACTCAGCCTAGAGGGAACACTGGTCATGGCTAAGACCCACAGAGCCCTGACGTGGATAGCCCAGTCTCATCAGATCCCAGAAGCTAAGCAGGGCTGGCCCTGGTCAGTACGCGTGGGAGACCACCAAGGGTTGGTACCCAGAGGCAGGCAATGGCAAAGCATCTCTGAGCATCTCTTGCCTTGAAAACCCGAAATCAGCTGCGAGACACAAGGATACAGACATACCCCATGGAAAGTGTTGTTTCTTCCAAATATCCCAAACATTGTCCAGCTGTGTTTCCTCCAGATTTGTGGGAACGGCCAGCAGACATTTGCAACTTTTCAAGTGTCTTTCTAGGGCTGACAGCCTTCAGGTGGTGACTGGCGATCTCCTGCTATTACCACGGATCTCCAGGTGACAAAGATCAATTCAGCTGGAGAAAATGGCTGCTTTGGAAGGTGGGCTCTATGGCATTATATGAAGCCCACCGTCCTCAGGCCCCCCACCCCCGAAATCTCCAAGTATTTCCCAACTGGGATCTGGCGACCCTAGTCCTTTTTTGTTACCTGTAAACACCCCATAAGGTCCATAAACAGCGCAACCCTAGAGTCGGATTCGACTGGCTTTCGAGCAAGGAAGACCTTTACCTTTACCAGCTGATTGACAGCCCACATGCTCCCTGTCGATCAGCTGAAGGGCCCTTTAAATCTTGCAGGAGCGGAGGGAGAGGGGCGGCCACTGGCGGTTGGGCTTGGGAGTGGACTTGAGCTGACATAAAAATAATGGCAGCCCCGCCACAATGTTTTTTTGCCCCACAAGCCACAAAATCCTGGCTGTGGGCCTGTGTGCCCTAAGAAAGCCAGCGTGGTGTAGTGGTTAAAGTGTTGAACTAGGACGTGAGAAATTCGGGTTCGAATGCCCACCCTGCCATGGAAGCTTGCCAGATGACCTTGGGCCAGTCACACATGCGCAGCCTAACTGACCTCATGGGGTCACTGAAAGCATAAAATGGAGGAAAGGAGAACAAAGTAAGCTGCTTTGGGTCTCCATTCGGGAGAAATGTGGGATTGAACATAAGAACATAAGAGAAGCCAATGTTGGATCAGGCCAATGGCCCATCCAGTCCAACACTCTGTCACACAGTGGTCAAAAATACCAGGTGCCATCAGGAAGTCCACCAGTGGGGCCAGGACACTAGAAGCCCTCCCACTGTTGCCCCCCCTCCCCCCAAGCACCAAGAATACAGAGCATCATTTGCCCCAGACTGAATTCCTATCTATACCTTGTGGCTAAGAGCTACTGATGGACCTCTGCTCCATATGTCTATCCAATTCCCTTTTGAAGCCATCCATGCTTGTAGCTGCCGCCACCTCCTGTGGCAGGGAATTCCATGTGTTAATCACTCTTTGGGTGAAGAAGTACTTCCTTTTATCCATTCTAACCCAACTGCTCAGCAATTTCATTGAGTGCCCACGAGTTCTTGGTGTAGCCAGTTTGGTGTAGTGGCTAAGTGCGTGGACTCTAATCTGGGAGAGCCGGGTTTGATTCCCCACTCCTCCACTTGCACCTGCTGATGTGACCTTGGGTCAGTCACAAGCTCTGACACAGCTGTCCTTGAAAAAGAGCAGTTTGTGTCAGAACTCTCTCAGCCCCATCCACCTCACAGGGTGTCTGTTGTGGGGAGGGGAAGGGAAAGGAGTTTGTAAGCCGCTCTGAGACTCCAAGTGAAGGGCGGGGTATAAATCCAATCTCTTCTTCTTCTTCTTCTTGTCTTGTGAGAAAGGGAGAAAAGTACTTCTTTCTCTGCCTGCTCTATCCCAGGCACAATCTTACAAATCCCGATCATGTCACCCCTCAGCCGTCATTTCTCCAAGCTAAAGAGCCCCAAGCACTTCAACCTTTCTTCATAAGGTAAGGGTTCCAACTCTTTTATCATTCTAGTTGCCCTTTCCCGCACTTTTTCCAATGCTTTTTTTTGCTTTTGAGGTGTGGTGACCAGAACTGTACATAGTATTCCAAATGAGGCCACACCATTGATTTATACAGGGGCATGATGATACTGGCTGAAATAAAATCCTGATGCTTCAGGGCAACACTGGAGACCTTAGCTCTGCTTAACAGTGGGGTGGGGGGGGCAGCCCTGCTTGTGCATGGAGAAAACACAAAGATGAATGATCAGCGCTCGAAGAAGTCATCCGCAGTTGGCACACTGTTTGCCACCAGAACAAGAGGTGACAGTTGTCAAATAAATGATGGGCTGTGAATTAGTCGCTCAGCTTTGCTTACAATTAGGATGGTGTCTGTATAATATTGATACCTTTACTCCGACTAATGATGTCAAGCTTTATGCTACCCAAAGTAAAAAAAAGTTAAGGGACTCCCTTCCAATGGAGAGACGTGCTTAAGAGCGAGGGTGTTAAACAACTGCAAAGATCGGCAGTTTGATTTGCCTGGGTTTTTGCAGAGCTGAGCCCAATGCAAAAATGATGCTTCTGCGGGGAGGGCAAAAATGTCCCCCAAGCGTCTTCCTAAGTGTCGGGATTCTTTTTAAGTAAGTCAGCAGCGTATTAAGAGACTGAGTCCATGGTGTGTATTAAAATATAAAAGTTTACTATAAAGCTAACATGGGGGGAAAGGTACACAGGATATGAAATAACAAAGAGCTAATATGCCTACATCCTTGCAGCTAAAAGGAAAAACGGGAAGAGCCGAATGGCGTCTCCTTCTCTGGTCAGAACAAAGAACGGGAGGAGAAACCAATATGCTGAATACTTGGCACCTTGGTTTCCAATCAGACTAGCAAATTATCTCCAAAGTTCCTGGGCATCCTGTTGTCTAAACAGATTGGTTACAAACAAACATGTGACTTAACAAACATCATTAACCCTGTAAATACTGAAGTGTTTTGACTTGTAACACCCAACACTAAGGTTACCTCTTCCACACCTGCTAGCTAGGGTTGCCAGACCTAGTTGGGAAATTCCAGGAAATTTGAGAGCAGAAGCTGGAGAGGCCAGGATTTGGGGAGGACAGGGACCTCAAGCGGGGTACAATGCCATAGAGTCCACCCTCCACGGCAGCCATTTTCTCCAGGGGAACCGATCCCCCCAGCCCAGACTCCACCCTTAAATCTCCGGCCATTTCTTAACCCTGAGGTGGCACCCCTAATTTCCCGGACCAGCCCTGGTGTGAACCGAATTCTTTTTTGCTTTGCTTTGCGCGTGTCTTTCCGTAAGCCACCCGGGGGTCCCTTGTCGGCACCAAGTGGCATATAAATATTTTAACCAACTAACAAATTGCCACTCACTCACACTGGCTCTTGACATCATTTGGCAGCCCTAATTTTGGTGTGGTGGTTAAGTCTGCGGACTCTAATCTGGGAGAACTGGGTTTGATTCCCTGCTCCTCCACGTGCAGCTGCTGGATTACTTTGGGCAAGCCATAGTTCTGTCAGAGCTGTTCTCTCAAGGGCAGCTCTGGAAAGAGCTCTCTCAGCTCCACCTGCCTCACAAGGTGTCTGTTGTGGGGAGGGGAAGGAGTTTGTAAGCCGCTCTGAGACTCTGAGTGAAGAGTGGGGTATAAATCCAATTTCTTCTTCTCCTCCTCCTCCTCCTGCTCCTCCTCCTCCTCCTTCTTCTTCTTCCTGCTTTCAGCTCTGAGGGGAGAAATTGCAGCCAGGTTGAGCTAGGTGGCCCTTTTTCTTTAATCCCATGGCCTCTTATCTCTTCCCCCCCCCTCCTCATATACGCCATTCCTGGGACAATTGAGCCATCATTCCCATCCCGGGGACTTTTCACTCGCCCCCCCTCCTCCTTCCCTTCAAGTTGCTGAGCTGCAGAAGTATTAAGCTTGATAATCTTTCATCTCTTTAGATGTGGTTTGCTCCCAGGGCAGAACGGGAGGGGGGGGGGGTTTAGCAAGGGTTTTAATTCCACGGTGGCAAACAAGAAAAAGCCCGAAGCTGTGAGCAAACAGGAAACAAATGAGCTCAATCCCTGAATGTAAACCGCCATTGACAGAGATGCATGAAAGAATCATAACAGGGAAACATGCGGCAATTTTTCATCGAGTTACCCGCTGAATCACTGCCATTAGAACTCCGAAGGAGCAAGCCGGCCTCGGGAATCCCGGCGCTGACAGACGCGGCGGAGGCTCTTTGGGCCTAGCTGGGCTCGGGAAGCCACACACACACAGGCCGACTGGCTTTGGCTCTTTCTTTAACGCTCCCAGAGCAGACTGGCAATTATCCTGCATCGCCTCCAGCTTGCAATTAAAGGCCATTGGGGGAGGGGGGGAATAAAAGACGGGAAGAGGATGAGAATGGGGACGGCTGAGGTTCAGACTTTTCCTCCCATGGAAAGCCAGTGGCTTTTCCCAAGTAGCCGCTTGCCAGTCTGGTCCAGAATATGTCCCACTTTGGGACGAGCTAATTGTAGATTTTTTGTCCGCATGGTCAAAGCAATGGTATTCCCAGTAGTCATGTATGGCTACGAGAGTTGGACTATAAGGAAGGCCGAGCGCCGAAGAATACATTCTTTTGAACTATGGTGCTGGAGAAGACTCTTGAGAGTCCCTTGGACTCCAAGAAGATCAAATCAGTCAATCCTAAATGAAATCAACCCTGACTGTTCCCTGGAAGGCCAGATAATGAAACTGAAGCTCAGATACTTTGGCCACCCAATGAGAAGGGAGCCCTCACTGGAGAAGACCCTGATGCTGGGAAAGATTGAAGGTCAAAGGAGACGGGGACGGCAAAGGATGAGATGGTTAGACAATGTCATAGATGCAACGAACATGAAATTGAGCAAACTTCAGAGGACAGCGGAAGACAGGAGGGCCTGGCGGGATCTGGTCCATGGGGTCGCGAAGAGTCGGACTCGACTGTGCGACTGAACAACAACAACAACATTGTAGATACCTTGGAGCCAGTGTTCCCTCTAAGCTGTAAGCTGAGTGAGTGTGAGCCGGCTCACAGTTTTCTAGCCTCCGGCTCACACATTTTTGTCCTCGCTCAGGAAGGACGGGTCCAGCGCAAACTCGCTGATGCAGGAGCCAAATCGCTCGCTCACAACTTCAGTGCCAGTCGCTCACACAAGAGCTGCGCTGCGGTCGCGCCTCCCTTCTATTGGTCAATTTCCCACTCGAAGCCGCGCGGCCGCCTTTTGACCCGCAGCTTCGCCCCATGCTCCCCACGGTTTCGTGATCCTGTTTTTTGAGGGTCACAAAACCACGGGGAAGATCAGGCGAAGCTGCGAATCAAAATGGGGCCGCACAGCTTCGAGTGGGAAATTGACCAAACGCGGCGCAGCTCCTGTGTGAAATCGGTCACAGTAGAATTTTTTTGCTACCAAGACTCCACAGCTTAGGGGGAGCATTGCTTGGAGCTGGTTTGGTCTGTCTCGTAGGGTTGCCAGGACTAGGTTGGGAAAGTCCTGGAGATTTGGGGATGGAACCTTGGGAGGACAGAGACCTCCGTGGGGTACAGTGCCACAGAACCTGTGGTGTATTCAATCTGACCAAAGTATGTATGTGAACTCTGTCATTGAAACACCATGTGAAGCTTTCATCCTGGGCTAGGATCCTAATCCCTCACTTGTAATTGGTAGCCCAGGAAGAACCGACCAATCACCAACAGCCAGTTCCAAGAGCAGGAACTATTGTGATTGGACCTTATCCCTGCAACCTCATAGGTTGGTATTTGTATAATAGGGTGTGGCTACATTAGCCGGGAGAGTTTAAAAGTGGAACAGCTTCAATATAAAAGCTGTTCTGGCTATTCATGTTGATCTGTTTGGAGTTGAGTTACGAGTTGCTGAATAAAGCTGATCTTTTGCTGAAATCACTCTCTGACTCTTTGTTAAGTAACCGACTTAACAGAACCCACCCTCCAAAACATCCATTTTCTCCAGGGGAACTGATCTCTGTAGTCTGGAGCAAGGCTCCCTCTAAGCTGTGGAATCCTGTGAGCAAAAATTCTACTTGGTGAGCTCCTGGCATTAAAGTTGTGAGCCAGCGATTTGGCTGCTGCATGAACTAGTTTGCTCTGGAGCCCTCCTTCCTGAGCTGAGACAAAAATCTGTGAGCCAGAGAGGCTAAAAAACTGTGAGCTAGCACACACTAACTCAGCTTAGAGGGGACACTAGTCTGGCGATCAGTTGTAATTCCAGCGGATCCCCAGGTCCCACCAGGAGGCTGGCATCCCTGTGTGATGATTTCATCCCTGCCCTTCTTCCTGGTCAGAGCAGACTATGTAGTTCTCCTCTGCTCTGGCTTATCCTGTGCTGGCGTAACTACGGTGGGGCTTTTGAGGGATCCATCCCCTTTCTTAAAGGCACAGCCCCACAAGAATTTATCGGGTGGATGCTTTTTTCAATCATTTTAAAACATTTTTTTAAAGGTGTGCACTCTTTTAAGCAGAGTGGAGTGCTGTAGTTGACTAATTCCCGCACTGAGCAAGGGGGTTGGAGTAGGTGACCTCTAGGATCCCTTCTAACTCTGGGTCAAGAAACTGGTCTCCTTTAAGAGAGTTTTTCTGCCTATGTGTTAGCTTTCTTGACTACAGAAGTCATCACCCCCACCTGCCAGCTTGTTATCAGAACTGTTGCTTAGGCTGGCAGAAGTGATTAACTTGCAGCAGCTGAGAACTGTCATCTAAAGCGGTTGACAGCTTGCAATTTAGAGACCTATCCTGGTAACTGTTTTCTATTGGCTAAATGGCTTTTCTTTCTGCACTGAGAGCTTCAGCCTCACCAGAAAAATTTTTGCCCCACAAGCCACAAAATCCTGTCTAGGGGCCTGCTCCTGTGAGGTAGAGGAGAGAGTATCTGGTCCAGCATCATCCAGTGAGCCTCAAGGATGAGTTGGGATTTGAATTGGGTCCCTCCAGTCTTGGTGTCTCACAGAGTCGAAGGTCAGCCAAAGTCAAGAGACGGACATTAAGCCCTCATTTAAGGGCTGTCAGCTAGGAGATCTGTGGTAGGCTTGCTGTAGCTGGAGGCCTCCCTCCAATTGTCACTGTTGTCTGCCACTGCTTCAGCCAGCGACAGGAGAAAAATAAAAATGCCTCCTGTTTCTTTGCTGCAGCGAATAGCTCCAGGAATCACCGTAAACTCTATGGTCTTACCATATTCTTTCCAGCGATTCCTAGAGCTACCCATGGTCACTTCTGGGTTGTATGCAGAAGTGACATAGTGATGTCAGCGATATCACCAACATCACACCCCCCCTTGTCTCCATTCGTGTGTCCAATGTCACACTAATCTTACTCAATAGAAGCCAGCTTCATATGTATTGCGTACAAATTCCAAGAGAGAGATGTATCCTATATGTGTATTCGAGACAAATCTTGGTTGGGCCCACGAGACCTCGTAAAATTGCACTGGGGCCTTCATCCAGGCCAAAAGCCACCTGCTTGTCCACCCCTGATTTAGACAAAAGCATGTTCATTCGATGGGGAATAAAAATTTATGTCTATGATATCTCTTTCCTCGGGAGGGAGTATTGTATTACTGCGCCCCACAGGATTTCTCGGTTGTGTTTGGAGTAAATTGCAAGGTTCTTATCTGTGGTTTTTATTGTTCTGCCAGGACGTCTCCTTTTGTCATAAAACAATAACTCGTGGGCTAAGTAGTACTTTTTAGGTTTACTATTCAGACAGACTAATTGTATCTTTTTAATCTGGGTCAAACTGCTCTTGCTTATTACAAATTGGCTCCAACCCGCTCACGTTCCCCTCCCCTGCTACGCCCCGCCCCACCTTAACAGAAGAACATTGGCAAATAATTTAGTGGCAGAATCACTCGTATGTTAGCTATGTTTCAAAAGGCAATGCACCCGGAGAGAAACGTTTCAAGCAGTCCCCTCCAGAAGTCTATTCCCAAATGTTCCACATAGCGGTGGACAGGAATGGGTATTGCCCCAAGAAGGGGATTCTTTGGCAAATTATCACATGGTAGACACAAGAAGAGCTGTGGTGGCTCAAGTGGTTAAGACGCTGAACTGCAGGCTGTGGAAGGTCAGTAGTTCAGCAGTTCGAGACCCGGGTGCCGCATGACGGAGTGAGCTCCCGTCTCTAGTTCCAGCTCCTGCCAACCTAACAGTTCGAAAGCAAGAAATTGCACTTTGGTGGGAAGGGAACAGCGTTCCGTGTGCCTTGGTGTTTAGTCATGCCGGCCACATGACCACGGAAACGTCTTCGGACAGCGCTGGCTCTTTGGCTTTGAAACGGGGATGAGCACCGCAACCCTAGAGTCGGATTCGACTGGCTTTCGAGCAAGGGAACCTTTACCTTTTAGACACAAGAAAGAGAAGCAGGTAGGGGGTACAGCTCAGTGGTAGAACTTCTGCTTTGTATGCAGAAGGGCCCCCGTTCAATCTCGGGCATCTCCAGTTTAAAGGTTTAGGTAATCAGTAGGGTTGCCATATCCGGTGTTGGCAATTCTTGGAGATTTGGAGGCAGTCCCCGGGGAAGGTGGATTGGGAACAGCAGTAGTGTTGCCACCTGGCATTGGACATCTCCTGCTATTTGGTGTTGCCAGTTTGGTGTAGTGGTTAAGTGCGCGGGCTCCAGTCTGGGACTACCGGGTGTGATTCCCTACTCCTCCACTTGCAGCTGCTGGAGTGACCTTGAGTCAGACGTAATTTCTTTCAAAGCAGTTCTCTCGAGGGCAGTTCTTGAAAGAGCTCTCTCAGCCCCACCTACCTCATAGGGTGTCTGGTGTGAGGAGGGGAAGGGAAAGGAGTTTGTAAGCTGCTCTGAGACTCCAAGGGAAGGGCAGGGGATTTATTTTATTATTTTTATTTTATTCAATTTATACCCCGCCCTCCCTGCTATGCGGGCTCAGGGCGGCTTACAGGAGGCATAAGCCAATGTAAAACATATTTAAAACCATTTAAAATCACTACAATACAATAACATTAATGAACAAAGGTGCTCTAGATGTTTTAACATGGTGTTACAAGATGGTGTATCTCACCTGTTCTGTTGCCACTGCTCTCCGTACTCAGCATCATCTGCTCCGGGAAACACTGATGTTCCTTCTTCCAGGGCCAGGTTAAGATGGAACAGTAGTGATGATAGTGGCGGCTCCTACTCATACGCCTGGTGGAAGAGCTCCGTCTTACAGGCCCTGCGGAACTGTACAAGGTCCCGCAGGGCCCGGATCTCCTCCGGGAGCTCATTCCACCAGGTAGGAGCCGCCACCGAGAAAG